>NC_046664.1:86318357-86376709 GCF_010883055.1 Belonocnema kinseyi | reverse complement strand
ATGATAGAATTTCTATTTAATAATGCACTGCTAAACGCGCTCCTTAAAATGTTATTAATTCTTATAAATATACATATTTTTATGTAACTTTATATGAGTGGCATAAATAAGTAATGTATATTTTATCTCCATTTTATAATAATTCTTCCACAATATTTTTACATTATTTATTCCGATGTTACTCTAATAATTTCTTATAATCTTCAAAAAAATTGGTTGAAAAAGTTATATAACAAATTATATCAATATTAAAAACAAAATATGCAAATATTGAGAGAATTATTTGAGAAAGTAGAATCTGTAGATAAATTATTTATTTTAGGCATATGAAATATGCATATTATATATAAATATACATATTTTTATGCATATTTAAGTGCATAAAAATTATGATTTTTTTAAACATGTATTTTTTGCAAAAAAAATAATAGTAGGATTTCTATTTCATTATGCATTGCTAAACGTGCTCCATAAAATTTTATTAATTCTCATAAATATCCAAATTTCTGTTAACTTTATATGACTAACATAAATAATTGATTTATAGATTATCTCGCAATTTTACAATAATTCTTTCAATAAATTTCAATATTATTTATTCCTATATACTAATTTCCCTATATTAATTAATATAAGAACTTCCCATAATATTGAAAAATTTTCAGTAAAATCATTATAGGTCTGTACTGATATTCCTATATTATATTTTTTCGTAAGGAAGCCCCTTAAATTTTTTTTCTATTTTATGGAAACTACTTCATTAAAAATATAGGTGATAGGTCTTCCGGAATAAGGCCATTTTGCGTCATGCTTGCGCATGCGTATATCGTTTCTTGTCATTCGTATATTAACAATGACACCAGTTCATGATGTGATTTTTTGTTAGAATAAGTGCAAATTTAACAACAAAGTGACTTTATTTCATTTTTGTGCTGTTCTGCATTGGTTTTATCTGATTTTATAAAAGTAAACACGTCAAAATGCCGCGAATAATGATAAAGGGTGGTGTTTGGCGGAACACGGAGGTAAGTTTATAATTTATAACCTCAAAATACACTGCGCTTCCTTTATTATGTTTGTTACGTTTTCCGGGCCTTCCACAAAAATAAAAACATGAATCACATAAGCCAATAAATTTTTTGTTTTTTCTTCCTTTTACGATAATTTTCGATAGTTAGTAGAACTAATTATAACTCAAATAGAAATAAGGATGTTTGATCATTTTTCTTTGGATCGTCTGAACAATATTGAAATATTCTTATGCTTTATATTCAAATAAAAACTCTTATATGTGTTTTTAAAAATATTACCTGGATTATAGAGGGGATTTTATTTTCATGGTTTAATTTAGCATATTCGGAAACGTGTTGCAAACTGAATTCACTTTAAGTGTTACTTGCAACAATACACAGCCGGTATAATTCGGTAGGTAATCGCAAACGTGCCTACATAATATTTTCAAACAATTAATTTAACATTTTTAATATTTTAGTTCGAAATTCTAGAATTCGTTAAATTCTGACATTATTAATTTTTCTCTTTAGAAAAAAAAAGTTTTGTTACAAATTGAGTCGGGTGCTTTTAATTTCTGTGGTAAATTTAAATGTTTAAAATTGAATGGTTTCAAAACTGAATCGTTCCCAGTTGTGTATCTCGCTTTATCTTCAAAATAGTACAAAATATATCTATGTATTGTAAAATGACAACCGTCAGTCTCCTTTTCCTCACTTTTCCTTTTTTTTATCATAAAAACCCTCTTAAACGCTTAATTTAAAAAAAAGACTTCAGGAAATTTGAATGTTTAAATTACCTTTCTCCATAAAACGTCAGTCTGAACAGAATTTTTCAATGACAAATTTTAAAAGTTCTTGAAAATGTGTAGATCGAATCAATTTCAAAATCAGGCAGGTTGTACTCTTAAAGCCGCAGAATGTCTCTGAAGACGAAATATGTTGTTTTTTATAAAGAAATGAGGCATTACGTATTTTTCCGATTTGTAACAAAAAATATGCTAAGTTATGCATATTTCACTTTTGTGCCATACTTTTCATAAAAATCCGATTTTTTTGAAATTCTCAATATAACATTTATCGTCTCTGATTTTCTCAAAAAATCCACGCTTGCCTTGTTTGCCTATCTTTTGTTGAATTTTTAATTTTATAAGGTAGGCATCTTGTGAGCTTTATCTGGGCAACATAACTTTTGTGGCCAGAAGATATATTTTTTTCATAAAATCGAATTTTCTCATTTTTCATGCTAACAAGTATAGATAAAAAATGCTAAAATAAAATTTTGTGTATCTAAAAAAGTCCTATGAAAAATATCTCTTGCTCTTTTGCAGTATCTTGCATTCTATACGAAAAAAATGGCGAAAATACATTTTTAGAAGAAAGCATGCAACAATTTGTATTTGTATTTTTGTTTCTTGAAAATACAATTTTTTAATTTTTATCGTACACAATGCAAGTTCTCGAAAAAGAGCAAGATGTATTTTTATGGAATTTTTTTAGACGTTTTTTTTTAGCCATTTTGTTAATTTTGGAACTTCTCAAAAAGAGAAAGAGGTTTAATAAATAATTTTTTTTTACAAAATAAAGAACAAAATTCAAGTATGCATAATTTCGGGGAAATTTTCTGTTTCGCAAGTCGGAAAATTAAATATCCCCTCATTTTCCCTAAAAACCAACACATTTCGTCTTTGAAATATTTTTCAACTTCAATTGTAAAACCTGCCTTTTATCAAGTAGATTCGCTCTGTAGACAGTTTTTCCGGCGTTGAACGACATTCCGCTGATAAAAATACGCTGAAAAAGTCTGATAAGTCTAAGGAGGCAAAACCAGGAAGTTTTTCAGATATGTAATCATTTGTATGCTTTCAAATTTCAATAATTCGAAACAAACTTACATATATAGAAATATATTAAAATACATTCTAAAAAATTTTCAGGAATTGAAGGGATGAATAATACATTAATTTAATCATGAACATTTTTAAATTCTATTATTTATCTCATGTGCAGTCTTTTATAATAATAATTGATTGTTTTCATTGTATACTTTTACAATTTTTACAATTATCTTTTGCCTTCTTAAATCATCAAATAACGCGAAGATACGTATTTTTTCTCTTAGAATTTCTACATGAGCCGATAAAAATTAAATCATTACATATTTCTGTATCTATATTACAGTTCCTCCTGCCTTAGGCTATGTTACTCCTCGATATCACTATTTTCTTCCGACTTAACCCCAAGATCTAGGTTCTTGATTACACACACTCTTTTGCATATTTTCAGAGCTCAGAGCTCAGTTCTTCCTTCAGAATATTTATTAGTTTCTGTTGAATTTCCACACAATCTACATAATTTATTGATGTACCCTTTATTGTCTGACAAACCTACATTCCCACATCTCATTCTTGTCCACTGTTCCTTAAATTCCCCAATTACCTTCCTTAAATCCCAGTATTTCTCCCTTTGAAATCCTTCTTTGTAATTTTTGTATAACTGACAGTATTTTAATTTGTCGATCTGTCCCCAATCAGATTGAATTTCTTGTTGTGACTTTCTTGTAACCCCTCGTTCTAAATTACTTTGTATTTTGCCTTCATCCGGTAGACAAATCTTAGATAATCTATCTCGCCCAATTCTCAACATTTCTAAAACGTATCTCATTGCCCTTCTTCTCACCTCAAATTCTATGTGCCTTTTCATGTTCAGTCTTTCATTTTTATGTGCAAGATCCGCTAAAGAAATGACGTTACTGGTAGAGGACATATGTCATAGAAATAGTTTTTAATGATAAAAAAATCATATTTTTTACACAAAATTGTACGATCTCCAAAATATATGAAAAGAACTCGTATACCTATATAATTCATATATTCCAGGATGAAATTTTGAAAGCAGCTGTGATGAAATATGGCAAAAATCAATGGAGTCGGATAGCATCTTTACTTCATCGAAAATCTGCAAAACAGTGCAAAGCAAGATGGTTCGAATGGTTAGATCCCAGTATTAAAAAGACGGAGTGGAGTCGAGAAGAGGACGAGAAGCTTTTGCATCTTGCAAAATTAATGCCAACACAATGGAGAACCATCGCTCCAATTATCGGAAGAACTGCCGCACAGTGCCTGGAAAGATACGAGTATTTACTCGATCAAGCTCAAAGAAAAGAAGAAGGCGAAGATGCTTCGGACGATCCACGAAAACTGAAACCAGGCGAAATCGATCCGAATCCAGAAACGAAACCAGCCCGACCTGATCCTAAAGACATGGATGAGGATGAACTCGAGATGCTGTCGGAAGCAAGAGCCAGATTAGCCAATACGCAAGGAAAAAAGGCGAAACGCAAGGCCCGCGAGAAGCAGTTGGAGGAGGCGAGAAGGCTTGCTGCTTTACAGAAACGCAGGGAATTGAGAGCAGCTGGAATCACCGTGAACCAAAAAAATAAGAGAAAAAGAGAGTTGAATTACAACACGGAAATTCCCTTTGAAAAGAAACCCGCGGCGGGGTTTTATGACACCTCAACTGAACACGTGGATCCATTAGCTGCTGATTTTTCGAGACTGAGGCAGCAACATTTAGACGGAGAATCGAGACAGGACGCTGAGATGATTGAAAGACGAAAAGACAAGCAGAAACTGAAACAGCGAAAGGAGAATGACATGCCGATGGGAATGTTGAATAACGAGGAGCCTATTAAGAAACGCAGTAAATTGGTTTTGCCGGAACCGCAAATCTCTGATAATGAGTTGCAGCAAGTTGTGAAACTTGGTCGCGCGTCGGAGGTGGCTCGTGAAATCGTATCTGAAGGAGATGCAACTGATACTTTGCTGGCTGATTACTCCTTGACCCCAAACACTGCCGTAACTCCGAGGACACCAGCTGTTCAAGATCGAGTGCTTGCAGAAGCTCAGAATGTCATGGCCTTGCTAAATGTGGACACTCCGTTGAAAGGTATGGTTCTTTTTTTTCATATGCTAGATTTCAACAATAAACGTACTCTTTCCGGATGTTTTCCTAAAGGACCGTACTTAAATTATGTAACTGTTCAAGGGGGAGGAGGGGTTGAGATAATTGAAGGGGGAGGGGGTCCTGCACTCGTATGCGTAGTTTTTGCGAATTTGCAAAAACTTTTTCCTGAAGATTATCTTTTTAGTAATAAATTTTATTATTTAGTTGAAAATCTAACCATTTTTCTTGAAAAGACGTTCTTTTTGGTTGCAAATTGAACTGGTTTGTTAAAAATCGCATTTTTCGGCCAAAAATTCAGGTCGTTTCATAGAACATTAAGCTTGTGTATAAAATTTATATTTTGTTGCTGATAAGTCAGCTGAAATTTTTATTGGATGGAAAATATTTTTTCTGCAAATTTGTCTTTTTTATTTAAATGTTCATCTTTTTCAGTAAAAATATTGAATTCTTCTTAGAAAAAATGCAACTGTTTTGTTGAAAATTGAACAACAATCTTGATAAAAAGTCATACTTTTTGGTGAAAATCTGTTTTAGAAGAAATTTCGTCTTTCTTGAATAAAAATGCAACTCTGTTCGGTTGAAAATACAACCTCTTTTTTAAAGTTTGTCTTTTTACATTCTCACCAGAAAAGGTATTAGATTTGTGTAAAATTTGCCCCCCCCCACCCAATTTTGGTCAAATATCCACGTTTTGAGACCCCCTGAATCCGAAAAACAGGTTTTTACGAATGTGTCTATCTGTGTGTCTATCTATCTGTCTGTGAGCACGATACTTAAAAAAAAATTAATCTATTAGATTGGCCTTTGGTACACTCGTTTAGTGTCCTGAACTAAAGATCAAATTCGTTAGCCAGCCGTTTGAATATTTTTGAAACCATTTTTTCAAAATTCAAGAATTCTCTGTATGGTCATTTATAGTATTTAAGAAGTCGAACAATTTATCTAATGCCATTTTTCATAAAATTAAAAATTATTAGAGGGAAAGCATTTACAAAATTCCAAAAAGCACACGAAAATGAACCTTTTAATCCAATTAACGGACGATATGAAAAAATGGCAAGAGAAGAAAAAGTTTGATTTCTAAATGCCCTAGAAGATTATCATGACAACTTTTTGAATTTTCTTGACATGTCAAGAATTAAATTTTGACAGCATTAAAAATAATGGAAAATTCAAAAGTAACGTTTTTCCATGCAACATTTTCACAGTATTTTAAATATTCTGAAATATAATAATGCATTTTCAAACAAAAAAAGATGTGTGTGTGTGTGTACATATACACATAATTTAGAAGTTGAAAACGGTAAGGCTGATCAGTAGACCGTATGTGTCAAGTTTAAATCATAAAGAAAACATTGGAAATGAGCAAATTCAGTGTATGGAAAAACGGCAAAAATTGCAATAAAAGGTTTAATAACAATTTTTTTTAAAGAATGCGCATTTTTTTTAAACAGGACAATGAAACTTCATCTGTTTTAATACCAAGGCAAGTTACGAATTAGAATAATATACCTTTATGGGAATGATATAAAATTTTAGGGATAAACTCGAGTGCGATGCACGAGATACGTGATAAGAATGTGTTCTTTAAAGCCGAAGGAGCTTTAACAAATGAGAATTCACAATAACCAAATTACTGTTGTCGATGTTTTCACCTTTAGTTTTAAAGAGTCTATGCAGAAAGATCGAGCGTGTAGCGCGGGGTAAATGCATTATCGGGCACGAAGCGCGAGAACCAACAGTCGCGGTCCTAGACGCGCTCAAATTTGCGAGTGCAGCGCGCTTTGAGAATGTGCCCACAAGGCAGCAGATTTTTTATTTTAAAATTCACCTGGTTTAGCAGAAATTTATATATTTGGATAACAATGTAACTGTTCGGTGTAAAATTCAATAATTTTATTTGAAAAGTCATACTTTTTTGTTGAAAATTCTCCTGTTTTTTTTTTTTTTAATTGAACTATTTCGTAGAAAATATACATTTTGTTTAAATTTAATATTTTGGTGTTGAAAAGAGAAATGAAATCTTTTTTGGATAAAGATGTAACTGTTTGGTTAAAAATTGAACTATTTTGTTGAAGTCATACTTTTTGGTTGAACATTTACTGTTTTGTTACAAATTTAACTATTTCGTAGAAATTTTACTTTTGGTTTAAATTTTATATTTTGCTGTTAAAAAATGAACTGAAATATTTTCTGGATGAAAGTGCCACTTTTAACAAATTTGTCGTTTTTCATTAAACATTCATCTGTCTTAGTACAAATTTCATCTTTTTTGGATAAAATTGTAAATATCTGTTAGAGAATTCAAGTATTTTGTTAAAAATGCATCTTTTTCCGTTGAAAACAATTCGTGTTTTTGGATTGAAAATTCAATTTTTTTCGTAGAAACTTATTTCTTGTTTGAAAATTCAAATTTTTATCTTGAAAGGTCAACTGAATTCTTTTTTAACAGAAAATTCAACTATTTTTTTGAGAATTTATCTTTTTGATATAAAAATTCATCTGTCTTAGTAGAAGTATCTTTTTCGTATGAAAATACAACTTTTTGGTTAAACATTATTCTTCTTTGCTTGAATATTCAACTATTTTGTTTGAAAGATTTGGTTGAATCACTTTATTAAGAAATATTTTTTTTCCTTGAAGATTTATATTTTCAGTTTAAAATTCATCTCTTTTGTTGAATGTTTAACTCTTTTGTTAAAAAAATTATCTTTTTTAATTGAGAATTCAACTACTTGAGTAAAAGTTGAAGTGCACTGTTAAAGAATTAATTTTTTTAATTGAAGGCTTATGTCTTTGGTTGAAAATTTAACTGTTTAGTCGAAAAGCCTTTTTTTAATTAATTTTTTAACTGAAAATGTAACTTTTCATTTTTTTCAGATTTATATTTTTAGTTGAAAATTCCCCTTTTTGGTACAAAAAATCATTTTCTTGGTTTGAAATTTCATGTTTGTTGTGTGAAATAGCATCAGTTTCGTGGAAAATTAATTTTTCCTGAAGTCATTTTTTGGTTTGAAAATTCAATTTTTTTAGAGAAAATTCGTCTTTTGGATTAAAGATTCAACAATTTAGATAAACTTTCATTTCTTTCTTGAGTGAAAAATCTTTATTTGTTGAAAATGCGTCTTTTTGGTTTAAAATTTCTTTTTTTTTTGTATAAATTTCACCTTCTTTGATTGAAATATAATCTTTTACATTTTTTGTTGGATATTGATCTTTTTAGATTACAAATTCACCTCTTACGTTAAAAAAAACATCTTTTATAGTAGAAAATGCATTTTTTGTTAAAAATAAATTAATCAATTTGAAAATTTTAAATTAGTATCTGAAATACTGTTTTATTATGTTTATAAAAGATTCTATGTTAAAAGTATTACAAGATTAAAATGCTGGTACTTGATTCTTAATGATCCAGGAAAATGAAAAATTAGTTAAGGACTAATTTGGCAAACATGAGACATTTTTCCTACCTTGTGTATCATATAAATAGGAGATTTCTGTTCATAAATCCAAAATATTTCATCAAAAAATGTATGAAGATGTAGAAGGGATTTTCTGTCATAAAAATTAATCAAATAAAAACTCATCATCGATTAATGTACTATTATTATAATTTTGAAGTGTTAATTCAACTTTTTAAGAAAAATTGACATATAATTCGACAACGTTGCTTGAGAACGCCAATTTGGTGTGAAACCAACTGATTGAATAATTTAAATTAAAGTGCTAACATGATAGCAAACAAAAAATTATGTCAAATTGATTTCAACTGCCGTTGATTTGTCAAACTCAATATGACTTTTTGGTAGTGCATAAGTATTTCTGGTTCATTAGTATTGGAATTAGTAAAGATGATGTCTAAAAAAAATTCTTTTGGTACAATAAGAAGTGTGATGTTTTCTAATTGGTTTAGCATAATTTGCAATTAGAAACGTAATGTATTTAGTATTATGGATGGTTAGTTCCAATTTTATTGACAATGAAACATTTAAAATTGAACAATTTTTAATTTCGTGAATCAGTATTCAGTTTTATTTTCTTTTAAATTGCAAGCCTTAACAGATGGACACCTATGAGTCGAAAACGTTTAACATCGATTCATTTTAAATTAAATTACAGTCTTCACATTCTTTCCCTTATTCCCATTGTTCCCCCTCTTTAAAGAATTCCTCCTTTTCTCTTATATTCAAGAAACTTTTTGATTACAAATTTTAGTGTTTGGATAAAAAGTTAATTATTTCGTTTGAAAATTTATATTTTTTGTCGAAAATTTAACAGTTTTGTTACGCATTCGCCTCTGGATAGAAAATTCATCCTTTTCGATTGAAAATTTAAGAGTATAGTTAAAAATTTAGACTGATAATTCGACTGTCTTCTAAAAAATTTTTCTTTTCGACTTGAAAATTCAAGTACTTATTTGAAAATGCAACTGTTTTTGGTTGAAATTTAATCTCTTTTATTTGAAAATTCAACCATGTGTTCAAAAATTATATTCTTTTATTGAAAAGTAATTTTTTTGTTAAAAAAATCCACTTTTTCGGTTGAGAATGAACTTTTTTGGTTGAAAATTCATATTTTTTATTGAAAATGATCTTTTTTGTTAAAGATTAAACTATTTTGTTTGCGGATTAACTTTTTTGGTTTGAAAATTTACCTACTTTGTTGAAAATTCAATATATTTATACTCTAAATCTTAGGAATTTAATTCGTTGTCTCTCAAATTCAATATTGTATTTATATATTAATGCTAATTAAATACATGTATTCTTCTATTATTGTCCTGTTTTCGTGAAAAATCATCCTATTTTTCTTGCTTTAAGAGCTAGCATTGTGGGCTGTGAGGTTTAAGTTAGTAAAAAATTAATAAATTCCAATTTAAATTGTACAGTCTCAAATTTAAAACCTGAATTATTGAAGTGTTCCAAATTAATCTTCCTGAAGTTCGAAATTAATGTAAATTATAAACTTCTCTCATTTGAAAATAATCCAAGTTGAAATAAATATTCTAAACCCAGGTTTGTCATTCTTCAAAATAAATTAATATTTTCAAAAAATTGTTTCAACATTAAACTTTATTTTGATTGTGCAAAGATTATTTGAAAATTAATGAGAATATATTCCGAAAGAAATAAAGTTGTTATTTCAGACATTCAGTGTCTTACACAGCTTCTTTTCATTATCTTTAAAAGTTTGATGCGACTTTTTATGGACTTTTTCCAAGTTCCATGTTTACTTGATAATCACTTTACTTGATGATCTAGTTTAATTGGTGTCCCAATTTTATTTTAACAGGAGGCTTAAATACCCCACTCATAAATTCCGACTTCACTGGAGTTGTGCCTTCTTCAAATGCTGTCGTAACGCCAAACACGATACTTGCGACGCCATTCCGATCACAAAGAAGCGATGGGACGCCAATTGCTTCTTTTAATACGCCAGGATCTGTCCGAACTCAAAACGGTGTTCTAGCACCGACTCCAGTTCGAGACAAACTCAACATAAATTCCGAAGATGCCTTGGAAGGATCCGAAACGCCTGCTCTTAAGAAACAGGCGAGAATAATAGAAGCATCTAATTTACTTTAGAATTTGAACTTTGGACAGGGTGTTTACCCTATCTATATAACCAGGAATTGTTAGGGATATATATTTTTTTTTAAGTCGAAAAATTTTTCACGAGCGTGCTTAATTATTTTTAAAAATTACAATATAAAATTCAATAGCCATGATTCTTCATTTATAAAAATAGCTTTATATTACTGTATTTGACTATTCTATTGAAAATTAGTTTTTTTTTTCTGTTTCAAATTAATTTTTTTAACTGAAAATTTAACTATTTAATTTTTGGTTAAAAAGTGATCGTTTTTAGGTGAAAATTCAAGTATCTCGTTGAAACTGCATGTATTTTGTTGGGTAATTATTAGTTTATTGGCAATATTTCCTCTCTTGGCAGAAAAATCTTTCATGGTTAAAAATTCAAATCATATTATATTTATGTTTATAATACATCATGTTTATATTTTTAGTTCAAAATTCATCTTTTTTTTTTAATGAAAATTGTATTACTTGGTTAAAAGTTAAACCCTTTTTTAAAAATAATTTTTTTAATGAAGGTTCATCATTTTCATTGAAAATTCATCTATTTGGTTCAAAACTGAGCTATTTTGTTAAAAATTCGTTTTTTCATTGGCTGAAAGTTAAGTTTTTTAAGTGAAAATTGAACTTTTCAATTTTCATTTGAAAAATTATATTGTTTAGTTGCAAAATCCTATTTTTTTGGTAGAAATTAATTTGTTTATCGAGCATTCACTTTTCTGGTTTAAAGTTCAAATATTTCAGTTGAAGATACGTCTTTTTAGCTGAAAATTCATCGCTTTGTTTGAAAATTGAACTTTTTAGAACAAATTAGTTTTCTTTTGGTTAAATTTTTTTTTATCTGAAAATTGAACTAACTATTATAATTGGATATTCTAGCATTTTAGTTGAAAATGCATCTATTAGGTGAAACATTAGTAATTTTTAACTACAAATTTTACTATTCAATTTCTTGTTGACAATTTATCCTTTTTAATTTAAAATTCATATACATTGTTAAAAATTAGTCTTTTTTGGTAGAAATTAATATTCTCGGTTGAAAATTTAACTACTGCAGTTAATTATTCATAGTTTTAGTTAAAAATTCATATTTTTGGTTCAAAATTCAACTGTTCCACAAGATTCATCATTTTAGTTTAAAAATGTATCAATTTTGTTGAAAATTATATATTTTTTTAACTGAAAATTTAACTTCCATTTTTGGCTGAAAATTGATATTGCTTAGTTCAAAATTGAACTATTTCGTTGAAAATGCATGTATGTTGTTAAGAAATCATTTTTTTTGTTAGAAAATTATCTTCTTGTTTGAAAATTGTACTTTTTCTTTAAAAAGTCAAGTATTCCAATTAAAAATTCATAATTTTAATTATAAATTTATTTTTTTGGTTTCAAAATTAACTAAACCGGTTAAATATTCCATCATTTATTTCATTTAAAAATTCATTTTTTGGTTTAAAATCTAAGTATTTCAATTAAAGATTCATCATTATCTTTGAAAGTTCATCACTTTGATTGGAAATTGTTTTATTTTTTTGTTGGTTGAAAATTAATTTTTTTTTTAACTGATAATTTAACTTTTCCATTCGTGGTTAAAAATTGATTTTTCTTTTTAAAACTTAAAACTGCTTGGTTAGAAGTTAAACTCTTTTGTTAAAAATTCACCTTTTTGGTTAAAAATGTTCCTTTTGCAGTTGAAGATTTATCATTTTAATTGAAACTTCATCAGTTTGGTTGAAAGTTTGCTCATTCTGGTGAGAAATTACTTATGTTAACTGAAAATTTAACTATTCCATTTTTGGTTGAAAACTGGTCTTTTTCAGTTCAAAATTCAACTATTTGTTTAAAAATTAATCTTTTTAGTTGAAATTCAAGTATTTGGTACTTTAGAGACAAATTCAAGAAATGAATTTTCATGTATTCAGTATTACTTAATTGTTTAATTAACAGAATGGTTCTTATATATTTAAGAATATCTTGTTATATAAGTTGTCAACGCTTTCTAAATGAAACATATTAATTAAATCCCTAAAAACTTGAAAAGAAAAAAATTATTCACTATAAACTCGTGAAACTGTATACATATTCAGAGTTAATTTTTGTAAAAAATGCAACTTATTTGAATGGCTCTGTACTGTGAAAAATTATACCTGCAAAAAACTTGCGATACCTGCAAAAAAAACTCCGGAATTGTCAGGAAATTTCCTTCCAAGATTTGAGTAGACACCCTGTTTAAAATTAAATTAAATCATCTTCAAAAATTGTACTACAAATATCAAATTGATCTATTAATTTATAGGTAAAGGAACAGTTGTGGGCAGGTCTCAGGACGTTGCCAACACCGCGGAATGACTATGAAATAGTCGTTCCTGAAGAAGAAACAGATGAGAATAGCATGATCTCTGCAAATGATGTCGTTGAAGATCAAGCTGACATTGATGCCCGAAAGCAGCAGGAAATTCTTGAACAAAGTGAGTTGATTTTGAGACTAAATTTCAAATTGGTATTTCTCGATATAAAGGTAACTTTTGCTTCCTCGTGTAATATATTTGCAAATATTTTTCGAATTGCTTTAAAATTTGGTACTTTTTAAAAGTATTCCTCACGAATTATTTTTCTTTAATATCGATTTTTAGTTTATTGTTCTTGAACACAAAAGAATTTAAAGTTTAAAAGTTGCCCGCTATTTTTTTTCTTGAACATAAATAATATGAAACTGGTTAAAGTTTTCCGAACTTTTATTGTATTTTTTATTGTCTTTAAAGGGAGTAATCGTGAATAATCCCCTAAAAGAACTTTTTAATTTAATATTTTCAACTATTAGAGTCAGTATTTTATTTTCTGTCATGACACGTCGTGTAATCGCACGTAATATAATAGTTTGCAAAAAATTAAATCAACGATGTTAGTTTTATTATTCAGAATCGTGTAAATTAAATTAAATGTTGAAGTCTTTAATTTCAAATATTCAGAATTAAAGCATTTTCAAAAGTAAATCTTTAAAATTGAACTATCTCTAAAAAACGTTTAAATTTGTATAGGTACTTTTAAAACATAAATGTTGAAAATTGAATAATTTTCAATTCTACATGTATTTTTGAAGTTCAATAATTAAAAATTTTAATTCTTCAAATTTGTACAACTTTGAATTGTAAATTTTTAAAAGCAATAAGCTAACAATCTGTATGAAAGAAAAACAATGTTTGAGGCATACTTTTAAAAAGTACATCAACATTTTTTTAAATCTTGGTTTTGAATATCCTTCTCAAACTTAGCAACTTCTAAGCAAAGATTTGTGAGATTTCAGAAAATTTGAATGATTTCTCAAAGGTTAAAAAACCTTAAAGATTTGAGAATAATTAACAAATTTTCGCGAAGATTTCAAGAATCTCACGAAAGCTTTTAAAAAAGAATATTCTTATGATTTTCCAAATTTACTGATCGATTGGATCCTAACTAATTTAATGGTGCTAGAAAAGACAATTTTTTAAAGTATTTGAGCTTAAAAATCTCTTTCAAGTTTAAAAAAATTTTCTTTTCTGAATTCATCGTTAATTTTTCAGAATCTGCATTAGTGATTCGATTTCCATGAAAATAAGTATTCTGAAGTTTTTTGGATAGCTAAGTTGGTATTTGATCCAAGAATTTCCAAATTCAAGTTGGCTTATCCAACATGGCGAATTAAAAATTTGAAAAGACCTCAATTTCATGAAAATGGGTATCCCAAGGTTTGGGGAGCTTAATTCAAATGTATAATAATAGAATTTCTAAATTCAAAAGGGCTGATATAATACGTGAATTAAGAATCTGAAAATATGTCCCATGAAAATTTAAAATAGCATTTTATCAAATTTTAAAGATTTATAATAAAATGCTTAAATTTTGTCAAGGTACAAGAGTTTTCATTCTTTAATACACATTTGAAATTGAAGGAATTTAAAATGTAAATCATAAAAATTACAAAATTATAATTGTAAATGTCCTAAATTAAAAAATAATCAATTTTAAACACAGGAGAATTTTTAATTTAAAAGTTTCCACTTGATTATTTAAATAAAATAAAATATTTAATTCTTTTATTATAAATATTCATAATTTTCAAAGATA
Source organism: Belonocnema kinseyi (assembly GCF_010883055.1). Taxonomy (NCBI): domain Eukaryota; kingdom Metazoa; phylum Arthropoda; class Insecta; order Hymenoptera; family Cynipidae; genus Belonocnema; species Belonocnema kinseyi. The sequence goes on along the minus strand of NC_046664.1, from coordinate 86,362,035 downwards.
AATCTTTAAAAGTGAACTAGAAAAAAAAACATTCAAATGTATATACTTCTAAAACATAAATCTTAAAAATTGAATAATTTTCAATCCTACATGTATTTTCGAAATTTAAGAATTTAACATTTTAATTCTTCAAACTTGTAGAACTTTAAATTTTAAATTGTCATTTTAAATCTTCAAGAGACATATTTTCAGATTCTTAATTCACGTATTAGATCAGCCATTTTAAATTTAAAAATTCTATTATTATATATTTGAATTAAGCGACCCCAAACCTTGGGATACCTATTTTCATAAAATTGAAACCATTTTCAAATTTTTAATTCGCCATGTTGGGTTAGCCAACTTGAATTTGGAAGTTCTTTGATCAAATTCGAATTCAATGAGTTTAGAAAAAACTTAATTTAAAACATTTGAAAGACATTTTTGAGCTCAAATACATATAAAATTGCGTATTCTAGCACCAAGTAATTATTTAGGATAAAAAATGCATAAGTAAACTCTTGCCTATTTCAAAGGCCGCGAAACGCAAAAACTCCAGAATTAAAAAATAGTTAATCTAATTCTTGAAATCTTCGCGAAAATTTGTTAATTATTCTCAAATCTTTACGGGTTTTGAACCTTTGAGAGATTATTTAAATTTTCTGAAATCTCACAAATCTTTGCGAAATCTTTTGTAATCCTTGAAGTTTTTGTAAAAACCTTTTGAAATCTTGAAATTTGTTGTAAATTCTAAGTAAATAGTAAAAAATGTTTAAACTTCTAAAAAGATTTTTGTGCCTCAGCTGATACGTAAACCCAAAGCTTTCATTTGTTAATAATAATAATATGATTTATCCCCCTTTTTTACTATTTCGAAAAGAAAACCTTATTTGCCTGATATTATAATAACAAATAATAACCGTTTTCAGGGAAAAGAGAACTCTCTCGACGTTCTCAGGTCATACAGAGGGATTTACCTCGGCCAGTCGAGGTAAATACCAATATTTTACGACCAATTGATTCTTCATTAAACGACCTGCAAAGGGCTGAAGAGCTCATTAAGAAAGAAATGGTGACAATGATGCAGTTTGATGCTCTTCAAAATCCGATGCCTACAAACAAGAGATCAAATAACGCCCAGGCACAAGCGCAGTCATTTTTAAATTCTCATCCTTATGCCGACTTTGAAAAAGAGGAATTGGGACATGCAAAAAAATTGATTGAAAATGAGATGAATGTTGTTCGTAAAGGTATGGACCACGGAGACATCAGTTTAGAAGCCTACTCCACAGTTTGGGACGAATGTTTGTCACAGGTATTTATATTAACACCTTTTCGACTTGGATTCTTTTCCAAGATTCTAAAGATTTTATTTCGAAAAAACACCACTTAACAACTTTAAAAAACATTAAATTTCACTGAAACTATTTTTAAAACTTTAAAACCCGTATTTTCAGATTTTATATCTTGAGCCGCAAAAACGATACACGCGAGCGACACTCGTCTCGAAAAAAGATAGGATCGAAGCCTGTGAAAGGAAGTTGGAAGAAAATCGAATGCTCATGACCGGTGAAGCCAAACGGGCTGCCAAGATGGAAAAGAAATTAAAGATTTTGACTGGAGGATATCAGGTAACTAATTGAGAAAAAAAGAAGTTTTAAAAATCTTTCCTCTGTTTTTACTGTTTCCAACTGCCATATGAGAACTTTTTAAAGAATAAAATTAATTTACTTATAAATAGGGTCGCGCACAAGCCTTGTCGAAGCAGTTCAACGACACATGGACTCAAATTGAACAACTGAGACTTGAATTATCGACTTTTAAATTTCTCAAGGCACAGGAAGAAGCGGCTTTGCCCAGGAGAATAAATGCACTCGTTGAGGACGTCAACCGACAAAAGGAACGGGAAAAACATTTACAGGCCAAGTATTCGCATTTGCAAGAGCTACTGCGTGAAAATATTACTCAAAGGGAAGATCCTGTTCCTGAAAGAACAGAAGATATATACGATGCTAATACTAATGTTTAAATTTATCGCTGTTTTATATTTTACGTTATAATTTCGTGAGGTATTAAATATTTCCATCGTTTGAAAGAATTGCAAACTTATTGTGATTTATTTGTTAATCTGAGACATTATCACTTTGTGATTTTCAATAAATCTATGTCTGAACTAGAATATACAGGGTGTTGCTGGTTTAATGGAATTGATGTAACTTTCAATCTTTCTTCGAGCGATTTTTTGAAGCTGCTCCACACTTTGACCTGAACTGGGGTGTCCCTCTTTTCTTGAGACATTAGGACGTAGGTTCCATTATTGGTACAAAGGTTTTCTAGTGTTTCCATCAGTGGTGTTGTAGACTAGAAAATATGATTAAATGTGAGATTTAAGGGAAGATAAATTCTAGACGGTGCGACTGAACTAAATATAAATGAAATTTGGACGCTAATGCCAAAATTTCCCTGAAAAGATATAATCGATTTTGTATAAAATTTTTTCTTTCACTGGATTGATTCACTTTTTATTGATGGTAGTTCTCTGCTATTCTGACAACATTTAAAGATGAAATTTAAAATTATCGGTGGGCCCCCTTGAGAACAAATTCAGGATGGCCGCTGGACCGGGAAACCGGGACATGACAGTGAATTTTTTTTAGCGGGAATTTTACAAATTTGTAGAAGAAAAATCTGTCCACATTCGATTTCAGCAGTTTTTCTATAATTAGTGGAATTGTTATGTTTTTCAATTATGCTATTATTTAGCTTACAATGCGGAATGCGTACTTCAAAAACTTTTACTTAAAAAATGGTCCATTTAACATTTTTATTTCTAAACTTATATTTTTAATTTAAAGAATTTTTAAACGCTTTCTTAAACACTTGAACAAATAAAAACCTTTGATGTTGAAAATTTTTGATAAAAACCATTTTTATTTATTAAATAAATTTTTTTAATTTATCTGTACTTTAAGTAATAAAAAGTGAACAAAAACGATTTGACAAAAAGATTTTAAATCAGTTCAAAATTTAAGAATTTTCCGATTTTAACGATAAAACTTAAACGGTTTCAATTTGAATGTCTTAGTCATTAAACAAATGTGAACGCGTGACTGAAAGTTTATAAACTATTTTCAACTTAAAAATAACTTCATAATAATATATTCTTAATTAAAGGATTTGATTACATTTAAAATATTGTTTCAATCTAAAATATTCAATTTTTAACCCATTCAATTTCAAATTTATAATTAAAAAAAAGATTAATTATTGAATATTTAGCAACATTTCAATTTTTATTTAAGACAAGTAAATTGAAACCCTTAAATAGTAAATTGAAAGCCTTTAAATTTTAAACGTTACACTTTTCATTTTTGCATTTGAAAAATGCTTAATTGGTAAGTGAAATTTTGATATATAATTTACCAATCAACATTTGTAGAAAAAATTTGAGTAATTTTAAGAGATGTTTAGGAGTTTTAAAAAGATAAAAAATTATAATGCAAACTTTAGAAAGTTTTCTTAAAATCCTCTACAATCTTTTTTGAAAATTTTGTTCAAATCTTTGAAAAAGTTTTGAATATTCTCTTAAAATAATTTTCCAAAATGAAAAATTATTTTTAATTTTCCTGTGAATCTTAAGAAAATTTTTTTATTCTTTTGAAGCCTTTCACAATTCTTAAAAGGAATCTAATTTTTTTGTTTAAAATATGCGAAAATATACCATTTGTTTTACATTAGGCTATCATTTCAAGTTTTACATTACGTTTGAATCTTTTCAAAACTTCTACATATCTCTTAAAATTATTCAAATTTCGCCTGCAAATAATAAATGTTCAATTGTTATTTACACATTCAAATTGTAATGAAATTTTCTAAAATTTGCAGGAATTTGTGATTATTGTAGAAAAAATTCAATTCATTTTGACAGATATTTAGAAGTTCTGAAAAAAATTCCAAAATAATATTAAATTTAAAACCAATTTACAACCTGTAGATCTTTCAACATTTTAAAATAAAATTTTGAAGCTTTCCAAGGATGTTTAAACTATTTAAAAAGAAAATAATTGACTTTCCAATTTTAAAAGTTCAAAATTTAACAGTTCCACTTTGAGTGCTTTCATTTGCAGCTCAGTTTTTATTACCTCAAGTGGAAAATTTTTTAGATTTAGTGTTCCATTTTTTTAATTTCATTGTCCCTGAAAAATGTTTGCGAGCCGGGAAATGACCGGGAATTTATTTCGTCGATTAAAACGGCCATCCTCAAGTAGACTTTAGAACTTAATTAATGTATTGTACACAAATTTTCCTTAAAATTTGAAGACAAATTAAAAAAAAATCGATCTAATTTTTTTTGACAGCAGGCAATTTCTGGATTTAAATAATTCAAAGTGCAAAAACTTGTGTTAAAAAACAGAAACTCTAATTATGTGTTGCACAACATTTTACTGTGCTCAATATTCAAGTTAAAATAACATACGGAATATAGAATACACCTAAGAATTTGGGCCATTTCGAATCAAATTTAAAAATCGACTATTTAAAAATGGCCCGATTGATTATTTTTAATTTTATCTACAAATGTTCGTGGAATGATAGAAATTCAGAAAAAAAAACATTAAAGAAAAGAAATTCGGCAATATTTTCAGGGAAATTTGTTCAAATCAAATTAATAAAACACAAAAATCGACTTTTTAAAAAAGGGTCTTATCGCTTATTATAATTTTTATCTAGAATTGTCTTGAAATCTGATTTAAAAAAATAATCCCATTAGCATTTGACTTTGTTCAGTCCTACCGTGTCATAAAATGGGATGGTTAACGATTTGAATATGTTGAACTGACCTCTTCATAGTAAACACAGTCAGTTAAAAGTACAAGCTCAGGAGTGAAATTTTTTGGCAAATCTTTTCCCCATTCGAGCACTTCTGTCTCTACAGACCCGTTTGATTTCTTCCAGTGGCTTTGATTTAATTTCGCGTTTTTATTCAGCATTGGCATTGCCTTTTCTAAGTCAGTCATTAAGACATCAGCTCTGAAAATTTATACTTTCGTTTCATAAAAATTGTATTGTTAAATTACCTTTTGCAAACAAAATCATCAAAATGAAGAAATGCAATGTTTCTTATTTTAAACAAACCAAATAAGGTAAGGTTTAATTTTAAATTAAAACCCATTTTTAGGAGAAACTGTTTCTTCAGAAAGGGTTTAATAAATTTTTTGTTTTTGGTCTTTAAATGTCGAAGAGATTATAGAATACCACAACCTGTCGGAAATTTCCATTTGCACAGGGCTGCCACACACAAATGCACTTGAGAAAAGTGACTAATTTGAGTAATTTACAAGTAATTTTCAGGAAAATTGAACATAATTCATTTTATAACAAGTTCAATAAATCTTTGAAACTTAAGTGCCGTATTTATATTTCGATGTTTCGCATTTTACAATAGGGACTAGAAAACCAAAAAATTAGCAATTTAAATAATTTTAATTTCAATGTTGCAGAATTAAGTCTAAAATGCTCGGGAAAAAAGAATAAATGGGGTGATTTTTCAAGAAAATAGAGAAACAATTGGTTAGTTGATTCTTTTAAATAAAATGAATGTGGGTAAAATATTTAATTCAAAATTAAATGCTTCAAGTTTCTAACCTTCCAAGTAAATATATTGCAATTTCAACCAAATAGAGAAATTTTCAACCAAAAAGATTAATATTCAAACAGGAAGATTAATTTTCTGATGAAACAACGCAAATTTTCGACAAAATACATAAATTTTCGACTTAATAGTTAAATTTTCGATAAAAAGAGATAAATTCTAAACCAAAAAGGATTAACCAAGTAGACCAAAATGGATTCTTAATTTTCAACCTTTTCCACTAAGCATTTATCGTTTTACCCCGAAAATATAAACTTTGAATGAGATGTATTATATTTTACCCAAAAAAATAATTTATAAGCCAAGAAGATAATTTTCTATCGAAAAAGAAGAATCTTCAACAAAATACATGAATTTTTAACCAAATAGTTGAATTTTCTAAATGAAATACGAATTTTGAAACAAATGGTTGAAATTTCCACTAAAAAAAGATGTAATTTCAATCAAAAATGGAATAGGTAAATTTTCAGTTATAAAAGTTAATTAAAAAATTTAAACGAATTTTCAACAAAGTGCATTGTTAAAATTTCAATTAAAAAGATGAAATTCAAATAAATATGATAAATCTCTATCTACAAAGATTATTTTCCTAACAAAATAGTTGAATCATCAACCAGAACTGATTATTAATTTCCAATCAAATAATTGCATTTTTAACCAAAATAGATGTAATTTTTACCAGAACAGAGATGTATTTTACACAAAAAAATTAATTATATACTATGAAAACGAAATTTTTAATTAAGGAGTTGAATTATACAAAAAATAATTTTTTTTTTATATCGAACGAGATAAATTTTCATCAAAAGAGTTGAGATTTTAGACAAAAATCGAGCGTTTTCGAAGACATTTACCTTTTAATATCAGAAAATATGGATTTTCAACAAAAAAAGGCATTTTTCACCAAATAGTTACATTTTTAGCTACAAAAAATGAATTTTATACTAAACAGTTACATTTAAAACCAAATAGTTGCACTTTCAAGTAAAAAAAAAACACTTTTTCAACAAACCTTTAACCAAATAGTTGAACTGAATCAAATGGTTGAAATTTCCAACAAGAGAAATTAGACTGAAACCAAAAAAAGTTGATTGTTCTACCAAACAGTCGAATTTTAAACTATGAAAAATGACTTTTCTATCAAAAAGATGAATTTTCTATTAAAAAAGACGAATGTTCATCAAAAAGATCAATTTTCAACCAAAAAGAAATTAACTTTCAGCCAGAAATATTTATATTTTCTTATTGTGATCTACTAATTCGGTTCGCGTTCAAGCAAAAACAGGAAAAAGGAGAAGCTTTTCGAAAATGGGGACAAAAAGATTAAAGGGGAAAGAGTGTGAATTCTGATATTAAATATCATTTTCATACCATAGATTACTATAAATTTTATAAATTAATTGAATTTTTTACATTAAATCTAAAATAAAATAGATTAATGTGACTAAATTGGCAATTTTTTTTTTAAGTTGCTTAAGTGACTATGGCAGCCCTGCATGTACAAGGAGCTAGCAATTAAAGTCGGCTTAGTCCTATCCAGAATGTAGTCTTTAAATATCCCTATTCACCCGTTGAAGGAATGTTTCTAAAAAGTTAATAGAGGTCGAGAAAAAAATACAGAAACTTTAAGCGTCTTATTGTCAGTGAAATATAACAATATAGTAAAATGGTACTGCAATGTACTATAATAATTGTACTGTCATGTACATTACAGTACAAAAAAGGCCATTAGATCGGGAAAAGAAAATTTTATTTTTTGATCGGAAATTTGTCTAATTTTCAATGGAAAACCTTATCCAGCGACTTTAGATGTCACTTAACATATGACATCATTCAAGTTTCAATGATTTCGATTTTTAACTCTTCTAAATTTTGAATATTTCAAGTTGAAATTGCACAATGTTACATTTTAAAGCTTCAAGTGATCCCATTCAGTTAGCAATGCCTAATTCAAAAATTGCTTACTTATAAAGAAACAATAAATTTTTTAATATTTAACTTTAAAGAACATAAAAGTGATTTCTATTCCTATACTGAATTAAAGAAAAATAAACTAATTCTAAAGAGTCACAATGTTAAAACTCTACAAAATTACATTTTTTAAATTTAGGTATTAATATTATATTAATAATAATATAATATTCAGACATTACCTAACAATTATTAGACAGGCACACAACAAAAAAAGTGTTCCGAACCAAAAAAGAGACTTATATAGCATTGTAGTATTGGTCTAGCATAGTCAAAATCTGCTTGGACTGGAATTTTCTGCTTACCAGTTTTTTTCATTCGAGTTTGAATTTTTTATTGACGTAAAATTATCCCAAGTAGGCCACCATAAATCAAATTCGTTGTAAAATTAATTTTTGAATAGTGCTTGTGTTAAAAAAGATTTTTCCAATATTTTAGTGCGACTAACGTCTATTAAAAAAATAGTAATTTCTATTTTTTTAATAAAGTTCAATTTGTTTATAAACGATTGATGTTTTTTGTTGATTCCATGTTTTTATATTCGGAAGAAAGATATCTGAAATCTACGTTTTTAATCAAAAGAAATTTTATTTGTTTATAAATAATTGATATTTTTTTTTAAAGCAATGTTTTCATATACGGAAGAAAGATTGATGGAATTTACGTTTTTAAACAAAAAATTGTAAACAAAAGAAATTTAATTTCTCTAAAACAATTGATATTTTTTTAACAAATTCAATTTTTTTCATCTGGAAGAAAGATTTTTGGAATGTGCGTTTCAAACAACAAATTTTAAGCAAAAAAGTTCAAGTTGTTTATAAAAAATTGGTATATTTCTGGAATGTACGTTTTTGTTGTTTTGAAATAGACATTTTTAAGCAAAAAAAAGCAAGTTGTTTATAGACAATTGATATTTTTGAAAAGAAGTTCAACGTTTTTATATTTGGAAAAAATATTTCTTGAGTGTACATTTTTATTGTTTTTAAACAAAAATTTTTAAACAAAATAAGTTTAATTTGTTTATACAAAATTGATACTTTTTCAAACAAATTTAGTGTTTTTATATTCGGAATAAAGATTTCTGGAAGCTGCGTTTTTATTGTTTTTAAACATTTTTTAAACACAATAAGTTTAATTTGTTCTTACAGAATTTTTTTTAACAAACTTAATGTTTTTTATATTCGGAAGAAAGATTTCTGGCATGTACGTTTTGAAACAAAAAATTTCAAAGCAGATTTTTGACTATTTTAGGACACCTTGAATAGCTGTAATAATGACTTCAAAGCTAATTAATTTGTCTCCATTTTTTAATAATTTTAGTTGTACTTATTAATAAATATGTAGTTTGTTTGGAATATTGATATAAATTACCCAAAACAAGCGGCAGTCATTCCAACAGACCCGATTCCTGCTCCAAGTTCCAAAACTTTTTTTCCATTCAACCAATTATTATTTCTACAAGAAAAGTCAAGATATTTCGCTAAAACAATAGCAGCATCCCAAACGACGCAACTAACATCGCCAATTGTTTGTTGATACAAAGTTAAGAGTTTCGTTACAACTTTCCAACTCTAATTCTCTTGTAAATACATCATTATTCAACGTCATTTCACTCATTTTATACACGAAAATATAAATTAATAGAACTGAAGTTCTGCAATGTCCTTTTCTTGAAGAAAGTGACAATAAATGACTAACGATCGTCTAAAATACTTAAAAACAAATGCATGAGCATGCACTGTTTTCATTTTATTTGCTTACGCCTGCATAGACCTATCATGTCAAGGATGTCAAGTTTTAAAGGGTTTTAAAGATTTAGGTTAGGTTATGTTAGGTTAGGTTGAAAACCTTTTTTAAAACAAATCTCAAGGAAATACTCAATGTTGAAAAAGGGATTAAATTAATATTCAATAGATATATTTATATCAATAGATATTTACTAATAATATTATTCATAAATGTTATATAAATTGCATAAATTGTAATTCCATTCAAATTTTCGCGCATATTGGATTTCGGCGCTCCCTATCGTGGAAAATGTCTACTATTTGTCTATGTCGTTCAGTCCTGTCGAAAACACGTGTTTGTTCTGTTTATTAGTTTATAGAAATAACAATTCTGTGATTAATTTTCAATAATAGTGCAAAAATGTCGATACCCGATAAAGTGTTGCTTCGAAAAATCAGGAAAAGGGAGAAAACTAAGTTGATGTTTCTCAAGCAACGAGAAGAGAAGAAAAAGAATGGTAAGTAATTTTTTGAGGTTAGCTCTCTAAATGAAAATAAGAACTGTTTTTTAACGTTATTGATAATAACAGTGCAGAAAAAAGCCACAGAAGCGCAAATATTTTCGGGTTTATACTGACTATAAAACAAAAAATAAACAATACTTTTTTAACTACAGAAATAGAACAAGACACAAATAATGAAAGCGCAAGACAAGCTGCAGAAGACAACAAAGTTGGAGTAAAGCGAAAACTAGGAGATGGTGAGCGTGTTAAAAGTAAGTTACTATTATATTTTCTCATACTTCGATGATATATTTATAAATAATTTTACTCTGATTTCGCATGGTGCCATTTTCTATAGAGAAAAAGAAGGTAAAAAAGCTAAAGCCTAAAGAAGAAAAAGAAGAAGACGAGTCTCCTACAGAGGAGAAGGAAGTCCTTACAGAATATGAGGAAATGGTAAAAGAAGAGGAGAACGCTTCAGAAGATGATGAGGCTTCTGAAGAAAAAACGGACAAAGACGAAAATACAAATTGTAAGTACCAATATTTCTACGCAAATAGAAGAGAACGTTCATTAATAATGTAAGGATGATTTTTTAAACTTTAGACCCCCTCGCCCCTATTAAAAGGATTGTTTAGATTTTCATCACCCCCTTCTTACGTAAGATCTTATATTTTTTACTCAAAATATAAAACGTGTAGCAATTGTTTTCGCTGTAAACCAGCTTTTAAGGGATTTCAATATATTTTTACAGATTTCCAGTGATTTAAATGTATTTCAATAGACTAGAAAACGTATTTTTACCTTTTTAGGACTTTTATGAGATCTCAGGGAATTTCAAAAAGTTTCTCAGATTGTAAATGATATAAAACGAGTTCAAAAGTACGAAGAGATTATCTAGGAAAAATTCAGAGAGAATCTCAATTTTTCAAAGATTTTAAGGGAGTTAGAGTTGAAATCATATTACCCAACATTTTATTTGGACAAAATTTGAGGGATCTTAAGGAATCAAGAACGATCATAAAGTGATTACAAAATAAGTTACGGAATTTCAAAAAAATTTCAAATTTTTAAAAATGATTCTAAGAGGTTTGCAAAGATTCTAAAGTATATCCACAGATTTTAAAAAATCCGAATGCTATAACAGATATTAATGGATGTACCAAAGGTCTCTGAACTTCAGAAATGAGCATTGTTGAAAATTATTCATAAAATCCAGGAAAATATTCCCATTAATTATTGTAAATATTTTTGCCAGAACTGAAGGAGAACTTTTAAAATTACTCAGATTAAAATTGTTTATTTAACAATAGTAATTTAGGGGTTTATATTTTTGCGTTTCCTTTAGGTATAAGTTACAATTCTTATTTAATCATAATGTTGTAAAACTAATTTTATTTCTTGAAAAATTTTCTACGAATCTATTTCAAAAGTTTTTATTTGAAAAAGTTATTTAAGAAGAATATTATTTATCAAAATAACACTTGCATAATTTCTGGATTCAATTTCTTAAATTAAGGCCTACCGAAGAGATTTGTAGAGAACTCTTCAAGGAATAAAATGAGCCCTAGAACGTTAGGATAATATAATAATTGCAACTTTCACCTAAAGAGAAAATAAAAATATGAAACTCTAATTAACTAATATTAAATTAACAATTTTACACTGAAATATTTTTGTCTAAAGTTCGCCTTCAGTTCTCTTCCAAAATAAGTTAAAATTAACAATGGTAATATCCTGATTGATGTTATCAATCATTTTTAATCTTGTTTATTTTTGAACTTGAGATCATTTTAGTACATCCTTAAGGGGATTTCAAAAATTACAGCGGATCTCATACGGTTTTAAAATATTTCACGGAATTTCAAGGATTTTCAGAGGTTTTAAAAAGTTTTAATGCGATTTGGAAGATTTGATTGGACTTTGAAGGATTTTGATGAATTTTAAGAGATATAAAGGGATTTCCATGATTTCACACGATTTTAAAGGATGTGAGATTTCGAAAGATTTCACGGGATTTGAAAGGATTTTCGAACATTATAAAGAATTGCAAGAGATTTCAAAGGCTTTAAAAGGATTTCATGTGATTCCGGAGTTTCTCTCTGGATTTTGAAGGATATTATGATATTTGAAAAGATTAAAATAGATTTCAAAAGTTTTCAGGGGGTTTTAACGGATTTTAAGAGATGTAATGGGCTTACAATGATGTAAAATAGATTTTCATATGATTTTGAAGATTTCATGGATTTTTTACAGTTGATAAAGAATTTTAAGGGATTTTAACTTGCTTGTGTACGATATCCATATAATTCAAAGGATTTCAAAGACGTGTCACAAATTTTTAAAAATTATAAGGGATCTATACCTTTTTTAAGAATTCAAGGTATTTAAAAGCATTGCAAGGATCTTCAGGAATTCTACAAGATTTTATGAAAGGTGTTCACTCGATTTTAAGACTAATTTAACTCCTGGACTCTATATTTATTGGATATATGTTATACGAAATATTACACAGTAAAAAGGAAATAAAAAACGTAATGATAAATTGTAAATGATAAATATAATTAGAAATTAAAACTTAGAGACCGTACTTAAATTGTGTAACAGCTCGAGGTTGTAGGGGTCGAGATATTTTGTTCAGTTTATTTTGTTTATTTTTTATTTTGTTCACATATTTTATACAGCTGAAAAAATATTAATTGTGAGGGAAAATGAAAAATTAGGTAATTTTTCAAATGAATTTTTGCTTTGTATTTATATTTCTGTTTTTTGTAGTTACTAGCTCCTGGTGATTATCTTTTTATTCATAAATTTTATTATTTGTTTGAAAATTCGACTTTCTGAGTTGAAAATTCACGTATCTTCGTAGGAAATTTACTTCTTGTTTAAAACTCATATTTTGATATAAAAAGTCAACTGAAATCTTTTTTGGATACAAATTCAATAATTAAAATTTAAAAATGTATTTATTTCAGTATAAATTGCATTTTTTTTTTGACAAAAATGCAAATGTTTGGTTGAAAATGCAACAATTTTACTAAAAACTTACCCTTTTTTGTTGAAAATTCGATTTTTTCTTTTAACATTTACTTTTTGTTTAAAATTCATATTTTGTTGTTGAAAAGACAACTGAAATCTTTTTTAGATGAAAATTCAACTATTTTCTTTGAAAATTTTGGTTTAACCATTTTGTTGCGAAGTCATTTTTTTATTGAAGATTTAAACTTTCATTTGAAAATTCTCTTTATTTGAAAACTTAACTCTTTTGTTCAAAATTGATCTGTTTTTATTGAAAATTCAACTGCGTGATAACAGTTAATCTACTTTTTTAAAATTATTTTAAAAAAATGAAAGTTCATTTCCTTGATTGTAAATTTAACAATTTTGTTGAAAAGATGTTTTTCGCGGAAAATTCGTCTTTTGGCTTGAAGGTTTAACAATTTATAATAACTTTTGTTTCATTCATGACTGAAAAATATTTATTTGTTGTAAATTTGTCTTTTGTCATTAAAGTGGTTTCTGTTTTTATAGGAAATTTCATCTTTTTTGGTTGAAAAATCAACTATTACACTTTTCTTGAGTATTCATTTGTTTAGATTGAAAATTCAGTTATATTGTTGAAAATTTAATTATTTTGATGAAAATTCAAGTGTTGTTGAAAAAGTCATCTTTCATGGTAGAAAGGTCACTTTTTTGGTTTTAAATAAATAAATAACTTTGAAAATTTTAAATTTTATGTAAAATATTATTTTATTCCTTTTATAAGCGATCCTATGTTAAAATTGTTACAATATTAAGATGATTGTAGATAAATATTAATGGCCAGGGAATTATGAAAAATTGTCCCATAAAAAGTCAGGAGGGTTTGACAAAGTGAAGCATAACTTGAAATTTAATTAAGAATGAACATTTTTATATGTATAGATATCACTCACAAAGCCTAAAATCTACCAAATGATTCATAAATGAAGAATAAAATTTTACGTAAATATTTATTATGTATGTATGCATATTTATATTTATAAGCTTTTACGTAAGTTCACTAAGCTTAAAATTACTTTTATTTTCTCATAGTACCGGGGTGCTCTGTTGGTCTCGAGGTCATAAAAAATCCAGCCTTTTCATCTCTCACAGATAAAATATGCGAAAGCACATTAAAAGGAATAAACGACATGGGTTTTACGAATATGACAGAAATACAAGCTCGTGCTATTCCACCCTTGCTCGAAGGTAGGGATCTCGTTGGAGCAGCCAAAACCGGATCTGGAAAAACTCTAGCCTTCCTCATACCTGCGATAAATCTGATACATGAAGTGAAGTTCATGCCTAGAAATGGTAAATCAAATTTTCTTATATTAGGAAAATAAAACTTTGCGTCAAGTGAACTGACATTTTAATCCAAAATTAGGAACTGGATGTATTATAATATCTCCAACTCGTGAGTTGGCCATGCAGACATTTGGAGTTTTGAAAGAATTAATGAAGTATCATTATCACACCTACGGTTTATTAATAGGAGGCACAGATCGAAAAACAGAAGCTCAAAAACTTGCGAAAGGACTTAATATTATTGTTGTAACTCCTGGAAGATTGTTGGATCATCTTCAAAATACCCCAGGCTTTATATACAAGAATTTACAGTGTTTAATTATAGACGAAGCTGATCGTATTCTCGACATTGGATTCGAAGAAGAAATGAAGCAAATCATCAATCTTTTGCCGAGTTAGTAATTAATTTTTTCAATTTGTAAAGCCTATAATTTAATATTTTACAATTAGATTCGTAACAATCATGTTAAAATTAATGTTGTGTTACAGAAAAAAGACTTACAATGATGTTCAGTGCAACTCAGACAAAAAAGACAGAAGCGCTAACTAGTTTGGCATTAAAATCAGAGCCAATTTACGTCGGTGTGGATGATGAAAAGAATGAAGCAACTGTTGATGGTTTGGAACAAGGATACGTAATGGCTCCGAGCGATAAACGATTTCTCCTTTTGTTTACCTTCCTTTGCAAGAACAAAAATAAAAAAGTTATGGTGTTCTTCAGTTCTTGTATGTCTGTCAAATATCATCACGAGCTATTGAATTATATCGATTTACCAGTGCTGAGCATACACGTTAGTACTTTTTGTTTTTTTAATTAAATGTATTTTTTTCGGTTATTAGAGTGTAGAATCGATTCAAAATTCATCTCTTTTCGTAAAAAATGCGACTGTTTAGTTAAAAGTTTAATTATTTTATTGAAATTTCAACTATTTTCTTCAAAATAATATTTTTTAAATAGAAAATTTCTTTGTTTCTCGAAAATAAACTTTTTTGGGAAATTTCTACTTTCTTTAGAAAAGTTTGTCTTTTGGGCTTGATAATTCAACTATTTGGTGAAAAATGCAACTGTTTGTAGTTGAAGTTTAGTCTTTTTTATGGGGAAATTGGACCATTTGGTAGAAAAATTGTCTTTTTGACTTGAAAATTTTTCAAAGAATGTTATATGATTCTTCTTAAGTTAAAAGTTGACTGTTTGGTAGAAAATTTAACTACTTCGTTAAAAATTCTTTTTTTTTTAATCTCTTTTGGTAAAAATGTAATATTTTTCGGTTTAAAATGTAACTGTTTAACTAAAAATTAATCTGTTTTGGTTACTAATTTAACTATTTAATTGAAAATTCATAATTTTTTATTTCATTCAAGTGTTTTTCATTACAAATTAAAATCATTTTTAATTGAAACATTAACTATTACTTTTTCACTGAGGATTCATCTTTTTTGTTGAAAATTTAATCAATTGCTTAAAAGTTGAACTAATTTGTTGAAAATTCATTTTTGTCGTCGAAGATTCATTTCTTCAGTTAAAAATGTAACTATTTTATTGAAAATTTTTTTTTTTTGCTGAAAATGTATTTTTTTATTGTAAAATCAACTATTTGTAGAAAATTCATTAATTTTTTTGAAAATCCGTCTTTTTGTATTAAATATTTATCTGTTTTGGTAGAAAAGTAATTTTGTTGCTTGCAAATGAACTTTGGTGTTAAAAATTAAACTTTTTTTGAATTAAAATTCGAAATTTCTAAAAAAATGAACTCTGCTTTAAAATAGTTTTTTTTCTGAAATTTAATCTGTTTGGTTTGAAAATTCGTTCATTTGGTTGAAATTTCATCTTTTAAGGTTGAAAATACAACTATTTGATTGGAAATTAATTTTTGTGTTGAAAATTCATCATTCCACTTTTTAAAGTCAACGGTTTTCTAAAGAAAATGCCTTTTCAGCATGAAAATTCATCTTTTTTGCAAAAAATTTTTGTTGTTGAAAATTCAATGGGTTTTTTTTGAAAACGCACCGACTTGAAATTTTAAGCATTAAAAGCGTTTTACATTGAAGTTAATATGTTACCTACATTAGTTTTCTTTAAAAGAAGTTTTCCCCTTATTTTCAGATTATTTTGGGCTGTGAAGTCTGTTGGTTTGAAGAAAAATATAATATTTTATCTACTTTTCTTCCTTTTCAGGGAAAGCAAAAACAAACGAAGCGAACAACGACCTTTTTCCAATTTTGCAATGCCACTTCAGGCATTCTTCTGTGTACAGACGTGGCTGCCAGAGGTCTCGATATTCCAGACGTGGATTGGATCGTACAGTATGATCCACCTGACGATCCAAAGGTAAGAACATTTTTTTCAAAATAGTTAATTAAGAAAAAACATGTGACACTTCGAAAGTTTAACCATATCTGGACCAAGTTATTTGGTCCAGATTTGGTCCAAGTTACGTTTATATAAAATACAAAAAAAATAGTTAAAAAGATTTCTTATTTTGTGGGAACTTCATAATGCTACATATATTGCGCTTTCAGTTTCAAATTATTTTAACCAGCAGCCAAATTAGCAGCCCTATGCATCGACCTTGTAGTGTATGTAGTACCAAATCTTTTTAGCACCCGAGCCAGTGAACTAATCCGACAGTTAGCCCTCTGATCAGGACGCTGACATTTGCATTTCAATGCATGGGAGAAAAGCATAAAATAATAAAAAAACTTGAAACTGTTTCTAAATTTTGACCGAAAATATGTTTTTTTTAGTAATAATAAGCGTAACAGTAATTAATTATTCTAAAATCGTCACAGAAATTAGCAGCTGAATGGTTGCAAAAATAAACATTTGGATCAGCATTTTGAGATTTTAAATGTTATATATAAATCTCGTGCCGTGATGTTTGTCACCACTAAACTCCAAAACTACTTAAACGATCTTGATGAATTTTTGTATACTGTGTGTAATTTGGTCTGACTTAAAGGATAGGATACTCTTTATCTCGATTAATCACCTGAATATTTTGTATTGCAAACTAAAAGTTTTAATTGTAAGTTTATAAGTTTCTAACAGAGGGCGGTGTAAGTTAGTTTATTGACCGACACTTCAGCATTTTACGGTATCTATGTTGGGAAGCAACCAATAAATGGCGGCATGTATCGATTTCTTGAAGAGTTTAGTATAATATTAATTCAACGCATTATAACAGAGCCACAGTAACGCGTGGTCGGGTCTGCTAGTTCTTTCATCATTTATTTCGTGTTTTTATTAAATAATGGTTGGAATTTAAAAGTTTATAACTGTTATAAAATTATATAAAATTGTCATTTCTATACAATTTTTCTCAAAATTATGAATGATTTAAATATGTAAATGCTCAGTTATGAATATTTATTAAAATAAATCATTATAATTGAAATCAAATAATTAATAATATAGTATTTTTTATTCAGAGTAGCCGTTTTATTAAAAGAAAAAATTCCTGGTTATTTCCCGTTTTTCCGGGCTTACAAGAAAAGTTTCGAACCCTTAAAGCTACAATTTTTTCATTTGAAATTATAAAAACGGAACTACAAACTGAAACAGTTGAAGTGAAACTTTTTTGAATTTTAAGCTTTTAAAATTAAAGCCGAAAATTTTTTGAATTTAAGCGATTAATAAATAAAAAATGGTTAAACTTTTATCAATTGTACGATTCAAAGATTAAAAACTATATATATATAAATCCACGCTATTAATTTCAATTATATAAATTGAAGAAGGAATCATCAATTTTATAGATTTTCAAAATTAGATGTTTTTAAGCATTTTTTTGGTGAGAAACATTAAAAATTGAGGGATACAATTTTTTTAACTGAATACTTTTTAAATTATAAGTAAAATTATTTTAATTTTAGGTCATTGCATATTAATAAATGTTCAATTGTTATTCATACATCAAAAATTATTTTGAAGTCTATTTTAAATATTGTTTTAGAATTATTATTTGAATAAAAAATAATTTCAAATTTGTCCAGGAATTTCAGGAAAAAATTGGTATCATCTTGAAACCAATCAAAAACTTCAAATAGCTTAAAAAAATGTATTTCACATTATTAAAAAATCTACATTTTTTTTGATATTCTGTTAAAATTAATTTTTCAAAATAAAAAGTCATTAGCAATTTTCCCTGGAGTATATTTTCCAGATATAACCTGCACTAATTCCAATAGGAATAAATAAGAAATGCTTTTTCATTGCTAGAAATTTATAATTATACAGTGAGACATTTTCCTAATTGTTCTTTACTTCTTTAAATTCCATTAAATATTATTTTTTTTATTGACAATTGATCATTGTTAACTTTTTCAATTGAACGGAAGCTGCAAGCAATTTGACTTCATTTTTTGTGTTCCCATGTTGGTACCTCTGTTGGCATTTAAAACTTTAAATCAGTTATTTTCCCACCACGTTGGCGTCCTCATGCAACATTGTCAAATTGAACGTCAATTTGAATTATATCAATTTAAAATTAATTATAATATTTGTTTACTTTCAGCTAATTAATTTTTGGGACTTTTAGAAATACTATTCTATATTTTCATAAGTTTTGTAATTAAATATCTGGGTTTTTATAATAGAAATCTTCTATTTATGTGATTCTGTTAGGTTAGATCTATAAGACGCAATGTTAATTTAAAACCTATTTTTGTGTACTAGGTGTTTAAAATTCTTATATTTTACATGTTGTATGTCTCTCCTTAATTTGTTATCACTTTGACAATTTTAAGTAATAATTTTTATGATTTACAAGTTGAATATAAGAACAAAATGTATACTTTAACATTCTTTGTTACGTTATTCTAAATATAAAAATACTATTTACTGACATTTTTGTAAAATTGAACATGATAACTTTATTTCTCGTTCTTCTGTGACAACTTATATATTAAAAGAAAACTAAAAGAATATACTTTTTGAATATTAGAACTTAAAAAGTGCTCCAATTCCACTTGTTTACAAACTTTGTTTAATTTTTTACTGATTTCACGCTTTCGGTCTTTCGCATTTAATATAAAGCTAGAAACTGAAAACAGTCACAAAATAAATAATTTTTTATTGAAATCGAGAAATTCTGAATTCAAACATTGAAAATTATATTTTTTATAATTTATATTTTCCCAAATTGATGATCTTTGAACTATTTTTTATTACAAAATTTTGTAATTCAGCAATTTTAAATAGAATCGATTAATTAAATTGAATAATTTTTCATTGAAGCTCTTAAAGATGGGACCATTTACTAATTGATCATTTCAAATTGTATCATTTTAAATCAGAACGCTTAAAAATGTTAATTGGAGCATTTAAGATTGGCAAAATTCAAATTGGAAGAAATCAAGGTGTAACAATTTAGGTCAGACTTTCAAAATTGAGAATGATCAAATCTGTAGTTTGAAACTTATTGTACAAAAAAAAAATGATTTTAAAGGCTTCGAATTTTTACTTTTTCAAATTGAGAGTATTAATATTTAAATAACTTTCATTCGTATTAGACAGTACGTTCAAATTAAAAGCGTTGAAACCTGCAAGGTTCTTTGAAATGAGATATATATTTCGTTTTCTATCCGTCTTCAACATTTTATTAGAAAGGAGAAAAAATGAATAGCTGCGACAAGAAGATTCTGGATTTCTGATATAAATAGCTGAAATTATAAATCCGCAATTTCCAAAAGAATCAGTCATTTGAAATTCGACAATTCATTTCAAAAATGCCTTAATGGTTGAGGAAATTCCTATACTTGATTTTAAAATTGTCAGTCATTCCAATTGTTCAATTTTGAGCGCCTAAATAAAAATTAAAATTAAGTATCAAAGCCTTTAATTTTAAACTATGAAATATATTGACAATCATATAAAATCATTCTGTTCGCGTTAAATCCAAAATGATTAAATTTAGCAGGCTTTGAGTTTGAAGTTGTTTAATGGGGTATTTGCATGGATTGTTAGATTTGGCTATTTTCTTTTTAACCATTCAAAATATTCCAAAACTTTCAATAAATTAAAAGACGTTGATAATTCATTTCTGAGAAATAGAGAAAACAATGTTTTTTAAAGTATGAAAAACTCTATTCAAACAACTCTGTGACTTTTGACACATCACATCCGGAAAAAGCTGTTTTGCTAACTTGTAATTCTGATTGGCCTAGTACTCCTTCCGCTGTTCCGCTCAATCCCCAATGCCTCCTTTTCCAACGAAAAATTAAAAAAGAGTACTTTTTATGATAAAGAAAAAAATACCTTAACACAATTGAAAAAGTTTTCCTTGAGTAATTACATTCAGTTTTTAATGACCTTTTAATTTCAGAAGCAAAGAAAAATATTTAAAAATATGTAACTACTCTATTTGAAAAGTTAAAAATTTGAAAGCAATATCTTTTGGAAGCGTGTACTGAAATTGTTTATTTTTGAAGGCCTAAAATAAAGGTTTGTCTTTGCATTGCTTATCGTTTGGAAATTGTCTAATTTTAAAGGCATCGGATTTGAATTTATTTGAAAGTTAAACACTAATTCTGGTAAATTGTCAAATTTTGAACATTCTAAAGTAGTTTAAAGTTCATTGCATTTTTTAATACTTGAAATTTTACATAAATAACTGGAATTTTTCTTATTTGAGATTAGAGTGACTACCCTAATATCAGATGTTTACAAAAGAAAAAATTTAACAATTTCAGGAATATATTCATCGAGTCGGCAGAACAGCTCGGGGCGAAGGTAGTAGTGGTCACGCCTTATTAATTCTACGACCCGAAGAACTTGGTTTCCTTCGTTATCTTAAACAAGCTCGAGTCCCCGTCAACGAGTTTGAATTTTCCTGGAACAAAGTGAAAAATATTCAACTTCAGGTACTTCAGTTTTTATTAATTTTTCTAATAGGTACAAGATATGGTTCGAGTAAGTAGCCAAGCTACTCGAAAGCTGTTGGGACATAAGACCTAATACTTGAGATTTATGATAGAGAATTTGGGAGTAAAGACAAAAAATTTAAGAAATTCACTTCCTTTATTATTGGTTTTATCATCAATCTTTTAAAAGCATTGAGTTTTCGGAATATTTAAAAATGAAATTAAAATTAAAAGATTTTAGATCATAGATTCGAACAGTATACGAAACATTTTCTTGTAGGCACATATGCCGTCTACTTTGACTATTTTTCAATTGTGCGTTTCAGTTGGAGAAACTAGTTTCGAAGAACTACTACTTGAACATGTCTGCGAAGGAAGCATTCAAGGCTTATGTGAGGGCATATGACTCACATCATCTCAAGCAGATTTTTGACGTCGAGACTTTGGATTTGACTGCTGTTGCGAAATCGTTTGGGTTCACTGTTGCACCTGCAGTCGATTTGAGTATCCTTTTTAATTAAATTTTGCTTATGTTTTTTTTTTTAGGAAAGTTTTCTTAGAAGAAAATAATACATCTTTCCGGTTTTTAACCTTTATTGAACATTTCAAGAGTTTCGTAAATTACACAGGAATTTCATTTGCAATTTCTCAAACGAGGGGTACATAAATTTATCATCCAAGTTGCTTCGATTTTTTAGTTCACACTTAAATCATGATTTCAACTTAAAACTGTACGTTAAAAATTAATTATTTTTCTAGCTTTCTATTTAATTCGGAGTAATGAGCTATAAATTTAAATTTTGTAATTTAAATTTGAAATGTTTAAAATTTAGTAGTGTGTTATTATATTATATACTTATTAACGATTTCAATTTAAAAATGATTTAATTTTATAGGTTGTGGCTTTTAATTTATTAGCAAAACTTAATTTTTCTATTTAAAATTGTGTGATATTTATCAAATTTTACTTGTTTAATTTTCATATTTAAAAACTTAGATTGTTAAAAATTATAATCTAAGATTATACAATTTTATACTTTGATCTCTTCATTATTAAATTTTTTGATTTTATAGACTTTTTGATTAAAGTTGTTCAACTTTAAGGAATTTCTGAATTTTGAAATCGTTTAAGACCACTATTCTACATTTTAATTCTTCAATATTTTGAATTCTTTTCAGTTCATAATGTTTTTTAATGTTGAAATTTACCAATTTTGAACCATCAAGCAAGGATAGTTTTTTATAATCGAAAAATTTGTATTGTGACATTTATTTAGAGGATTCAACTGAAAGTAATATTTTTTATATAATTATAACAAATTTAAATTTGCTCTTCCTTAACCAAATTTGACACAGAAGTGGGAATAAGTAAAAACGCACGGCCAAGAAAGAAGCTAGGAGGAGGTGGTTACGGATATTTTAAAAACACGAACAACCCTAGCGGAGAAAGAACAATGCACCGAAAGAAAATTTTCCATCAAGGTGGCAAGAGAGATGGTCGCCAATTCGCTAGATAATTGTAAATTAGCATCCAATTATAGTTTTTGTTTTTATTAGTACAATAAAACCATGTGTAAGTATATCGTTTCACAATAAAACTATTTCTTCCTCAAAAGCAGAGTCTTTAGTGGTACGAAAACCGTAGGATGCAAAAAAATATAAAAGTATTCTGATGAAAAATACTGCCGCGTCTTAATTTGTTGAAGTATTTTTTTGTTACTACTTTACTAAATCACAAGTATTGCCTTCAGAAAAAAGAGAACTTTTTAAAATTTTTGAGATAATTCTGTTCCACCATACGGAATTAAGGCAAAGATAAAAATCCTTGCTTATTTGGGAAAATATACAATTAAGTAATACAATTAAAGTAAGTAATACAATTAAGTGGAAACGATGATCAACATTTACAGTATATGTGGACAACGCATAAAAAGGAACCTTTTGGCCGGTTCTAGTTTAGGAGATATTTGTATTTTTCTAAGTCAGGGTCAAAATTATTATTTTTTGTTTGAGTGAAGGATGATATTAGAACCTATATTGAATCTATTGTCACTATACTCATGTCCAGAACGAAACCGGAAGTGATTATATTTCATGTTCAAAGTAAATAACTTCTTTTAAATAAAATTAATGTAGCTGTCTTTACTTTAACAAAATAACTAATAGCAAAATAGAGTGAATATGAATACGAATAAATAGATGAATATGAATATGAAAATTGGTCAATGCGGTAGTTATAAAAAGAAGTTAGATGAATTTTCAACCACATAGTAGCTGAACATTCTGCTAAGAAAGATAAGTTTTCAACCAAAGTAGAATTACTAGATTTTCAGATCAAAAATTAATTTTTATTTTTAAAAAATTATTTTTTTTATAACGTAATTGAATTTTGAGCCAAGAAAGAAAATTTTGTAACCAAATATTTAAATTCTCATTTTAAAGGATGAATTTGTTGTTGAATTTTCAATCCGAAAATTTGATTTTGTTCTAGAAATAAACCGATCACAGGTCCTCTATAATATTTGTTTCAAGTTTATATAAGAACTGTGCCGTAACAGTGTAATATCGAAGTTCTAGAACCTCGTTACAAGTGTTCTCTAGAAGAAATTAGGAAAAAAGATTAGTTCGCTAACACTATGACGTAGCTGACGCATGCGAATATCCCTAATGTGGATATCTCAGACGTATAATTTTTGTTAGTCGGGACTGCGCACGCGCTATCCCGGATAAAAATATATCCATGGGGATATCAAAATTTCCGCCTCGCAGGATATTCCGACGGGTTATCCCTGGAATAATCCCGGACATAAATGGGATCAAATCGATTATTCCCGGATATCCTATTGCTGTAAGGGGTACATAACACTGTTCCATATTTGATAAGTTCTACAATTGTTCTAGAAATGTTACAGATCGGTTGTCCCAGCGTTCTAGAACTGTTACAGAATTGTTCTAGCGTATAGGGATGACATAGTTACTCGCATGTTCGTAACCTGTTACTAACCTATTCTAGATTACATTCTTTTGTATTCTAGAACAGTTAGAGATCTGTTCTGTAACCATGTTTGCTAGGTAAGAATCAAAAATATAATAGTAGACTTAAAAAAAACTTTTAATCAAGAATATTTGGATTTTGTGCCAGTTTCTATTAATTAAGTTCGCGCATTTAACCCTCAACTGCTAGAACGGGACCCAGGGACCCGAGCGTTTTCTTCAGCAGAGAGTTTAAGGTTAAGTCTAATTAAACCGGAGATATTTCGGTTTAAAGTTTGCTCGGGTCTGCTGGTACCGTTCTAGGTGGAACGGAAAATGTTGAGGTTCTGGCACTTGAAGGTTAAACGAAGAAGGGGGAAAGGGGACATTTTCTTGAAAAATGCGAGAAAAAAAATCTTTTAAAAAGTGGAAAATAGGGGAAAGAGTGTGAAGCCTGAAATGTGAATGTTATTTTGAAACATATTAAATTATTATTGATCTGTAGCGTTGCATGATCATGCATTGCAAAATTCACCACCTTTGTTTAAATTTATCATCACTGACTATGAAACAGTTATCTTCTATGAATTGGCCAACCTTTCTGTTTCATCACTAAAAATAACTGATTCATAGCTAGAATTTAGTTACTGTTTGAAATTAGGAAACATTTTAAGTGATTCATATTTTCAGAGTATAAATAAATTTCGATATAATACCAAAACGAATTACCTAATAATTTGAACGCTTAAATTTTCCATGTCATATAAATTTAAAGTGTTGACTACAAACTGAACATTTCAAAACGGAAGCGAATCTTAATACTTCATAAGCAACATGTAGCGCTAGACTAACTGGATATACCAGTTGATTAAGAGAGTAGATACATTTCTCGCGAATTTTTCCCAAAGTCAAAGCGAAACACATTTGCTCCTTCAACATACTTCTATAAGCTGAAAATGGATTACAAACGTCAGTAAAGTCTTTTAATTTTTTTAAAGGTGTGTCTATTAACAATTAACTCAAAGCAAATTATAACACCCCAAAGTTTCAGTTTCTATAGAGCCTCTAATTCTCTTTTACCTTGTGGCTTTTGTGGGTTTTTCATTTTCTACTACTATATTTTCGATTCAAAATTTATCTGTTTTGGTTAGAAATTCTAATATTTCGTCGAAAATTTCATTCTTTTCTTAAAAATTCAAATATTTGCTTAAAAAGTCATCTTTTTTGGTCGAAAATTCAATTTCTTTCAATCCTCTTTTGATATAAAAGTAATATTTTGTAGAAAATTCATCTTTTATGGTTGAAAGTTAATTATTTTTAACTGAAAAATGCAATTCCACTATTTTTATACATCCTTTTTACATTCTCATCATTTATGATTGAGAAAGTATTAGAATTGTCGGAAATTTGACATCACCCTTTTTCAACGGATCTCCACGTTTCGAGACCCCTGAATCCGAAAATCAGGTTTTCATGATGGCGTCTGTCTGTCTGTCCGTCCGTCCGTAAACACGATAACTCTCGAAAAAATGAACGAATCAAATCCATCTTTGGCACACTTTTTCTAGGCCAGAAAAAAAGGACGAGTTCTTTAACCAGCCATTTTAGATAAAAATTCAAAAAGTGAGCGCATTTTGAGAATTTTTGAAACCACTTTTTTCTGAATTTGAAAATTCTATGTACGGATATTTATAGTATTAAAAAGAACAAACAATTTATCCTTATGGCTTATTTCGATAAAAAGAAAATTCTCAAAGTTATAGCGTTTTCAAAATTTTTTTAATCAACCGAAAATCAAAATTTGAAGCCGAAAAACGCACGATATGAAAAAAAGTCCAGAGAAGAAAAACATTTCTTTTTGAAATCTCTACAAGATTATCATAAACAATTTTTGGATTTTCTTCAAAAATCGAAAATTCAAATTTTGATTGCACAAAAAATAATGGAAAATAAAAAATTCCATTTTGTGGACAAACTATGTAGGATACAAAAAAAGATGAATTAACAAAAATGGTTATCCCAAAAAACATCTACAATTTCGTTAAGAATCACGTCTTGATAGGACGCGTACTTTTTGTTTTATTCGTGAAAAAAGTAAAATAAAAAAAAATGTGTGGAAAAACGACGAAGGTTACGAGAAAAAAATCCAACAAAACCTGTTTACAAATGTCTGCCGGAAATCGAGCGCGCAGCGCGAGTGTCAGGATGAGAATGTGTGCCTCAAAGCCTACAGAGCTTTGAGAAACTTAATCTTTGACTATACTTAATTAAGCAGACAATTCAGAATATGAAGACGCATATAAATACTGTCATTTAAAAGAGATCTTTTTGATAAAGTTTTTTTCAAGCATTCCAAATGCAAAGAATAAATATCCGAGCGCGAAGCGCAAGGTGTAATTATGATCGAGCGCGAGGTAACCTATTATCGAGCGCGAAGCGAGAGATTCAACCGTCCGGCACCCTAGGCGCGCTCAAACTTGCGAGCGCAGCGAGCCGCGCGCGTAGCTCGCGATAAGAATGTGCCCACGATGCGGGCAGATTTTTTGTTTGATAGTTAATTCTTTTTATTTGAAAAAGGGTACTACTGTATTTTTGATTCAGAAATTATCTATTTTGTTTTCAGAATTTAATATTTGATGGAAAACTACAATATTTCGTTAAAAACTAAACTATTTGGTTAAAAATAAATCTTTTTTAGTATAAAATTCAAGTGTTTTCAAGCTTTTTTGGAGAGAAACCCATCCATCTGGATTGAAAATTAATCGTTTGGTGGAAAAGTAAACTTTTCTAGTTGAAAATGTATCATTCATGATTGATAGTTAATTCATTTTAATTTAAAAGTATTTTATTCTATTTCGGTTCAGAATGCTTCTCTTTTCTTTAAAAGTTCTACTATTTGGTCGAAAGCTCATCTTTTAGTAGAAAAGTAATTTTTGATGGCGAATTAATATTTTATGGGTGAAAGATAATTAATTTTTTTTAATTGAAAAGTCAACTATTATATTTTTGGTTCAGAATTGATCTCTTTTATGAAAAACTGGTCTTTTTGTATAGAAAATGCAACCTTTTTGATTGAAAATTCATTTTTTTTCTAGAAAAGTAATCTTTTTCGTTTGAAAAATTATCTTTCTGGGCTGAGAATTCCAATTTTTTCTAAAAAAACTCGTCTTTTTAGCTTGAAAATTTACCTACTTGTTTAAAAATTCAACTGTTTGGTTGAAAATCAATATTTTTTGTTGAAACATCAAATATTTAATTGAAAATTCATATCTAATGTTTGAAAATGCAACTTTTTGTGTCTGGTTGGGGTAATTCACTATTAAAATAATTTACATTGCATATCTTTTACCTGGGAGTTCTAAAATGTTATATAATGCATCAGTCATTATTTAATAATTATTATTATGAACGCTTGAAGGTCAACGTTTTTTATGTATAATATACGGTATTTTAAACGACGTTAAATACGTATTACCCGTAGAAAACCTTAAGTGACGCGTCACAGCCTATCCCTGAATAATAGCCATGTGACGTATTTAAAAATATTATAAATTTGTTTTCGCTTCCTATTTTCCTATTTTCATAAAGAAAATGTAAAAATGAACGCATTAGGCTCACTTTAAACGCTTAAATTTGATAATCAGTAAATTTTTGAATACTGCAAAATAATTTAACTTGGTTATAAGATTAGAGTGGTTTTTAAAAATGCAATAGGCTCTAGTAAGTGATCGCAAAGTAATAGATAAACTATATTTTTTGACCTTGGTAGAAGGCCATGTTTTCCGGGAAGGGTCGTAAAATTACCAGTGAACCATGCTGATATTAACTCGCGCTGAATATTAATTACTACAAATCCGCTATTGTTACTGCTGAGCTCATAATCACTTAAACAGTGAAAATTGGTAACATATCCTTGAAATTATGTTTCAGAAGATTTATGTTTAAAAATTCCATAATTAATATTGTTTGTATATTTTCTATTCTGGTTATACATTCAATAACTCATTGCTCATTGATTATTTAAATTATGTTTACTTCCGGAATTATTTTTCTCATTCTCTTCTTCTCTAGAAGCTTGTTTGCTTGTAAAATAATACTTGAATGATGGCCATGAATAACGGTACAAAGTGAGTAATAAAATTAAGGGACTTTATGAAGTGTGCGATCCTCATTGATATTCAGGGCTTCATACTCAAAATCCTCCTCCTCTCAAAAATGCTTAGTCGCGCTCAGCATGATAACTATGACTGTACTTGGCTGATCACTCAAGCACTTAAGAAAATCTACTCTGTGCGAGAAAGAAAACAACATTTTTTGCAGTGCACACATTCTTGTATGAGTGAACAGTCGAAACTTTTAGTATTTTAATTCAACTTCTTAGTAAAAAGTGTTTTCCAACCACGTCTGCATTTCTTTAACTTATTTACTATAGAGATCTTCCCATATTCCTCTTTTTTCCCGTTTTTGAATAATATCACTTTTTTCTCATATTTGTCAGAAATTTCGTCTTTTCTCGATTTTTTATTAGAATTCTTAGTTTGGTTAAAAATTCCGTTCCATATTTGATTGAAACTTTTTTGTTTTGTTTAAAATGAAACTTTTTTTGTTAAAAACTTAGGTTTTTAAAAATTAACTTTTTTTAATGAAAATTTACCTATTATATTGGTACAGTTCATAATTGATATTTCTTGGTTAAAACTGAAAATACTTGGTTAAAAAAATGATATTTTTTAGTTTAAAATTCATGTATTCTGTTGAAAATTCATGTTTTTTAATAGGAAATTAACTTTTTTTTTATTTCTAATTAAAATAGTTTTTCGTTGGAACATCAAGTATGCAGGCTTCGTTGGTAATACATTTTTTTGTTTAAAAATTGAACTTGTTTGTAGAAAAATTCGTACTCTTGACTTAAAAATTCAACAATATTGTGTAGAAAATTAAAGTATATAGTTGAAAATTAACCTTTATGTTAATCATTCGTACTTTCGGGCTGAAAATGTAGCTGTAAAATATGAAACTATTTGGTTGTAAATTCAACTTTTTCGGTAGAAAATTCAATTATATTGTTAAAACTTAAACTATTTACTTGAAAAATTAACTACTTGCTAGAAAATCAACTTTTTTGTACAAAATTTATATTTTTGGTTTACAAATTCAACTTTTTTGTGGAAAATGAATCTATTTGGTTGAAAATTCGTATTTTTGTGTAGAAAATGAATCTTCTTTTTTAAAAATTCATCTTTTTGGCAGTGGGTTAAAATATTCGGTTAAAAATTCTTATTTTTTGGTTTAATTTAACTGATACTAAATTCGTTTTTTTTGTTGGAATTTAATTTGTTAACCTTAAATTGTAACTGCACCAAACTCTGGCTTTTAGTCAAGTGTCGGGGGTTGCCTTCAAATGGCCTTGAACTGATTTCGGGGGGTGGGGGCAGAAACGTAAACAGTGAGGGCCGCCTGACTCGTTTCCAATTGGAATATATATCTATATATCGATATATAACGTCACAAGCGCTCTCACCCAGCTCCCCTAAGAAACTGCGTGAGCCAGCAGTTCTGGGAAGGCTGATAATGGGGTGACTGAAAGCGAGAATTTAGAGTATTCCATTTTCTTTAACACTTTTTTCTTGTTTTGAAAATGTAATTGTTTAGTTGAATATTCAAATATTTTCTGTTTAGCGAAAAAATACACTTTTTTTTGTAGAGAATTCATGTAATTCGTTGAAAATTCGTCTTTCTGAGCTGAAAAATAATTTTTTTTTAAATGAAAAATCGCCATTTTTATTAAGGATTGATGTTAAAAATTCATGCTTTTTTAATTGAATTCAACAATGCTGAAAATTAGTTTTTGTTTTGCTAAAAATAAATTTTTAGGGTTTCATAGCCTCGGGCTGGAACCCTTATAGCTTCGTTCAGATATCTGTCCGTATGGCCGTCGCAATATTTTCCAAGAAGGGGAAGTGAGGGGAGAAGAATGTACATGGAGTAGGGGATGGAAGTTTGTTACAGGGAGGTTTCAACGATTTAAATAATTTTTTTAACGAAAATAATTTCAAAAAATTAAAAAATTGTACAAAACCCTTTCTTTTAGGCGCTCGGCGCCTACTTTGTCTAATTGTTTTAAACTGACAATGTAACCAGTGGCGCCGGAACAGGGGGTCAGCTGCCCCCACCATTTTGGTTGGGGGGGGGGCAACCAATGCCTTTTGCTCCCACAAAAATCTGAATGTACCTATGTCTACCATATATGATAGAAAGAGTTTGCTCCCCCTCCACCCACCAAATTTCGTTCCGGCACCACTGAATATAACTATTCCATTTTTGATTAAAAACTTATACTTTTTCATTGAAAATTCATTTCTCTTCATCAAAAATTACATTTATGGTTGAAATTCATTTTTAAAGGTTCAGAATTTAACTGGTATTTTGGGTCACCTTATTCAGTCCAAAATTTAACTGTTTTGTTGCAAATTCGTCCTTTTGGATTAAAAAATCGTAAATTCATACATGAAATACGAAATAATGAATCTTTCTATGATAAAAGAAAAATATATATTATAATAATAATAATATAATAATATGAATGTATAATATAGAAGAACTGATTGGAAACTAAAAAAAAGTAGATTAAACATGAAATCCGTGTATGTGTCCAACGGCTTTCCTACATTCCGGAGAAGGGGGGGGGGGGTGTAAAAGAAAAACTACGGCTATCAGCTTACAAGCTTATAAGCTTTCAATTCTTTAGGCAAATAAGTTACTGATGAATTGGTGGAATCACTTACATAATTACAATTCGTATAATTATACTTACCGATCGTGTTATTGGATAAATGCAATGAGTAGTGAAATGTGAACTGAGAGAGGTAAAAAGGCACATCTTGTTCAATCTGATTATAAAAACTGTCTACCAATTGTTCAGAATAGGGCATCTGTTTTTAAGAATTGTCACGAGCGAAGAAATATAAAAATGAATTGAAGTTGGTAACAAATGAGTAAGGACAAGAATTAACTTTAATTGCTGTAACTTTTTTAGCTTGTTCAGAAATTGAAAAATACACCATTAAGGTGGTAAGGTGTGTAAGCGTCTATAATTTTTGTAATTTATGTTTCATCAAATTTACATTCATAGGTTGAACAATTAAAAGCGTTTCAAATAAAATTATTGTGATAGTAATAGAAATTAATTAAAGATTTGAAAGATTGCAATACAATATTCAAAACCAGTGACCGAGATTTTTTTCGATTGTACTAAAATGCATATTAAAAATATTTTTAAAGGCATGTTATTAGTCTTTCTTTAAATTAAAATGTTTTTAAAAATATCTTTTAACAAATTTCAATATATTCCTGTTGAAAAAATATTGCAGTTTATCATGTTTAATATTTTCTTAAATGACAAATAAAACGCAGAAACTTATTAACATAATTGTTCTATTTTTCTTTTACTGTGCAATAAGTTAAAGTTTAAATAAAAAATATGGAAAATTTTGTAGTCATCTTATTTGTAGCAAAACAATAGTAAAAATTAAATTAAGGTGTATGTCAAAGAATTTTTATAACAAATGTATATTACTTATTTCATTTATTTCAAAAATGTGTTTTTCAGCAGACAAAAATATTAAAATTTCTCCATGTTTATTATTCCAACTTGAACTGCTTGCACCATAGAAGGAACATTGTTTTCGATTATTCTGAAAAATTACTGCGATTGTACATAAATTTACTTTTAAAATCAGCACAAGAACATTAAGAAATGTTCATTATTTTGGGTCTTTCACATTTTTTTAAAATTACAAATTGAACTATTTTTGGAGTACGTTCTTAAGAAATTGACAGAATCCCTTCATTTTGCTATTATTTTATTCACAATTTATATATGTTTCAATATATTTAAGAGAATGAAATTTTAACTCAGAATTTATAGAATTAATTGAATTAAAAATATAATATCTTCAAAATTAATGGATTAAAAAAAAAACACCTTAAAAATTTCAATCTTTCAAGATTGCTCAGTGTGCACAATGTTTAGCGACATCGTTACGACGTCTTTACGACATTTTTGCGACACCTATGTCCGTGTCGTTATGGTGTCTACGATATCATAAAGACATAGTCAGATCATGCGACGTTTTTACGATATTGTAAGAACATAGGATATCGTATAGTTATCATAAAGATGACACGATGTGGCAATGACGTCGCCGAATTTTGTGCCCACTAGGTGTACTGTTTCAAAATTTAATAGTTGAACACTTGTTAATTCCGAAATGCTTTATAAATTATTTCCTAGCTTTAATTGAAGGGTCCGCGGTCTTAACCTGTTAAATGACATTTCAGAAATTTTACATGGCGAAAGTAAATCGCTGTTATTTTTGCAATTTCTAATTTATTTTGAAACTGTAAAATGTTTTTTGTTCATTTATCAGAGAAAAATGATACACGTTAGTTTTGTAACATTTGAATCAAAATTGAACGTTGTATGACTATTGAAAGCTATCCATATATTATCTACAAGGGGTCCAGCTGTCTAAAGCTGTTATCTGCAGTGTTCTACAGCTGGTTTTCTATTGTTTTCCCCGGACTCGCATTTTTCTGCGTTGTTTTTCAAGCTCCGGGCAAGTTTTATATGTCAAAATGTTTGGAATCGCCAGCCGAACATGGAAATACTTGTAAAAATTAGAAATAGTAGCATTGCAAAATTTTGCTGAGTATTATTAATCGAGATGCGCCGCTCACCTTCGTCGTTAGAGCGATCTGTAAACGACAACATCGAAGACGACGTGAAAGTAGCCACAAACAACTTTCGACACACACCCACATACACTTAACTGCACACACATTGACATGTGTCTCACTGGCCTGTTACACGAGTAAACTGAGCCGATCTGAGAAAAAGCATGGATTTTCCATAAAACGCCAGAAGCAGTTAACAGGTTTGGACCGCAGACTTATGCTCTATATATACCGAAACGCGATTTTCGAAAATTCATTTTAAAAAACTAAAAGGAATTTTGTTGTTACGCTTGCGGGATATTAACTGCATATAAAAAATGTTCCGGTCTAAAAAGTTTAGACCGCGCACCTTTCAATTAATTTGAAATTCGTGGAGTGTTAAAAATTGATCTCATTTTAAATAAGCAGTATAGTATTTCTAAATATTAAAAAATGTCCTTTTTAATTACAAATTTTAATTAAAATTTTTCATTTGCAATGGGTTAAAAATGTAATATTTTATAAATTAAAATAATATTTTAACATAGGATTTAAAATGGAATAAAAGCGTTTAATTATAAATTTATTAATTTGAAATTATTTTACAATTTAAAATAGTTTATACAATTTTAATTATACGTTTACATTTATTTAGCTACTAATAAGGCTTTTCAATGAAAACATTTCATTTTTTAACGTTAAAATCTGTAAATTGCTTATTTTTCAACCGGTTTACAAGACCTAAAAATGCACAATTTTGATCTTACATGCCTTCAAACGTTTGTCCAGCCTTGTTTTAAATTTTAGTTTAGAAGTAGTAAATGTCAGATTTTTCAAATAGACATGACGTTTTTACTTTTCATTTCAAGGTATTTTCATTAAAACATATCCTAAGCCAGGCCTATTGGTGAAATCATACTGATCCTGATAAAAGAAGTTTAATTTTGTTAACCTTTCTAGTATCTTTGATACTAGACACACTGCAATTATTAATTTTCAACCGGTTTTATTTAAATAATTCAACTAATTCAAACGTTGAAGTGCAATAGTCAGCTATATGCAACATTTTGAGCCCTTATTGTTTTCGGCATTTTCATTTTTCGCCTTAACAGTAGTAATTAAAAAACCATATCAAGAATAGATTTTCGGGTATAAAATCTCGAGAAAACTTGTTTCTTTTTTTGCATTAAAAGTTTTTCCAATTTCGACATACCATATAGGGAGTGTAAGAAATGATTTTTTTGTCAAGGATCACTTAAGTAGCTGATTGAGGAACTTGGTTGCTTTGTATATAGCGTTATCTGCGTCACATTCGCATAACTGTACCCAGCAGCCTCTTTAACAGGATAACTTTTCTCTTTCTCCTTCTTTCACTTGGACAATTTCGAGCCGATCATCTTGCACATAATGTGCTTTACGGAGCCACGATGGGTCGCGTGCTCGTGCTTAATAATTAGTTGCTTCAAAGAGTTTCAAAGACGATGGAATGATTAAAATCGGACGAAGTGGGAAAAGAGGGCAGAGCCGCCTACGTGTGTGTGTGAATGTGAATCACGACCACTCCCTCCTGAAATGGACTTGTTTTGTATAAGTGAATACCACACCAAAACAAAATTTACCACATTTAACAGATTTTGAAGTTACTTGGTTTATGTTTATAATCACGATGTTGAATTTACGTAATTTGTTGTTATAGATAAACTATAAAGCATTACTGCATCATGAAACGACCAATTAATATTTACAGCTTGAATAATCCATTCCCATTTTAAAAAATCGCGTTTCATTCATGGAATTCTTTTTACGATTGCTTAATTTAATATTTTTTAAACTGGCTAACTTCATTATCTAAGAAGGAAACTAAATTATTTATGTTGATTTAAAAAGAAGCAAAAGTAAAATAATCTGGTCCATTCCTTATGAATTATTGAACTGAGTATAGCATAATTTGCAAATCCACCTTTTCTTACGCTTGCTAGTTGTGTGGGCTACTTTATGACTTTATTATTGGTCGATACGGTAATTCAGCTGGCAAGAATATGCGCAGAAATTTCCATTAGTTGTTATTCCCATGAATATAAAAGAAAGAATGTAATTCAATTATTTTAATTGAAAAGCTTATATAAATTTATTTATATAATATAAATGATTGCTGATGACAATCTTGCGATTGAACGTTTATTTTTCGTAATTATTCTGTTATAGAAATACTTATATGAGATTTTCAATAAAGTCAGGTAGGGAATGGAGCATTTTTTCGCTTTTTTAAAAACATTTATATAGTCATCTTTATAGGGACCTTTTGTACATTTGAACAAAATTGTATTCTTTTAGTGTTTAGATTTCCAAAAAGGAAAGATGTAATTCGGGTATGCTCTCCTCGCTTTTTGGGCGTGGTTTAGACTTTAGATCTATGCTATAGTTCATTGCAAAATATTATCAAAATAATAAAAAAATAATAAAAAAAATAAAAATGATGATAAAGTGCACTTTATTGGCAGCGGGAAATGCGCGCATATGTGCATTCATTTCGTGAAAAAAATCCAAAACTATACTCTTACTACATAAAATATCGCGTGTACCGAATATTAAAATCCAAAAATGTATTTTGGTTGTACTAAATTAAAACCCTCAATATTTAAAATGCTTGATTTTAAACGCATTTCAAATTGAAGACCATCAAATTTAAAACTTTCGAAAAACATACTATTTCCCATCATCGCGGAGGTTGAGAGGAGGGGGGGAATAAAGAGTGTAAAAAGATGAAATGGAAGTACAAGAAGTGGAAAAAAGGAACTGAGAAAAGGGAGGAGTACATAGAAATGACAAAGGAGTTTAGGTTGATATGTAAGAAGAAAAAGCAGAAAAAGGAGAAAGTCCTGGAAGAGGAATTGAAAAGTGTTAAGACAGAAGGGGACGTGCGAAAGATTATAAATCGGTTTAGAAAACGTAGGCTAGGGATGACCGAGAAGGTAGGGAATGAGGAATGAAGGGAATTTTTTAAATAATTATTTCAGGTCCTAGATTCACTGAAGAGCGATGAGGGGATTAGAAAAACGTGGAAGGTAGATGAAGAGGAGCTGAATAAAAAGGAGATGCAGAAGCAGATAAGAAAGTTGAGAAGGTCTAAGGCAGAAGGACTGGACGGGGTAGAGAACGAAGCGTGACTGTTGAGCTTACAAGGGGTTAGGGAGAGGCTGAAGGGGTTAGTGATGAAAGTATGGAGGGGGTGGGATTCCTAAAAGGGTGGAGGAAGGGGTTGATCGTTCTATTATATAAAAAGGAGAGAGGGACAGGCAGGGGAATTAATTAAATACGGCGTAAAAAGTATATACGGTGTTGTTGGAGGGTAGCCTGCAGAAGGATGTCGAGGGGAAAGGTATATTATCGATGACGAAGGCGAAATTTAGGGAGGGAAGGAGCACTATTGACAATATTTACGTCCTGCAGCACGTGGTGGATGGAGAATTAGCGAAGAAGGATTCGAAAGTGTACGATTTTTTGTGGATCTCAAAGGCGTGTTCCCTTCGGAGGACAAGGGGGAGGTATGTGAAGATAAGAAAGATTGGGTAGGTGGAGGGGCGGAAATCTCGGAGGGTTTCTGGATGCATATGGGGTTGAGGCAAGAGTGCCCGCTTAGCCCAGTGCTTTTTGCAATTTTAATCACGGACATGGTAAGTAAGCTAGCGGCCGGAGTGATAGGAGAAGTTAGGGTAGGAACGATTAGGATATGGTCATTCGCGTATACAGATGACATAGTGCTGCTAGTAAAGAGTGAGAAGGCCTTTAAGGATCTGATTCAAAAGTCGAAAATATACCTGAATAAGAATAGGCTAGAGTTGAATGCGGAAAAGTGCAAGGTTATGGTTTTTAGGATAACAGGTGGAAGGGATAAGGTAGCTGGGTGAAAGTAGAAGGGAAATGCGGCGCAGAAGGTGAAAGAGTTGGTGTAACTGGGCTTCCTGTTTCAGACGAAACGAGAAGTGGATGGTCATATAAAAGAGAGATGTGAGAATGTGTTGATGCTGCAGATCTGGGGGCTGGAAAAGAGGTTGTTCGCAGATGATTTTGGAAGAAGAATAAGATTGTTCGAGTAGCTAGTGATAAGTGTCTTATTTACGGAGTGGAGTTGTGGGCATGGAAGGAAAATGAGGAGGTAAATAGGATACAGGAGAGGTATTTAAACTGGACACTGGGGTTATCAAGGCATACGTCTAATTATATTGCCAGGAGAAAGAAGGGGAAACGAGTTTAGGGATTATAACGGGGAGTCGAGCTTGTAAATATAAGGAGAAATTTCTGGAAGAGGGGGGAAGTAAGCTGGTTAGGAAGTGTTGGTGGGGGAAGGAGAACAGAGGTAGTGGTGGAAAGGTGGAGGTTGAAAGGGAAAGGTATTTTAAAACCAATGGACTGAAGATGGATGAAGTGAGAAGAATGTACGAGGAAGGAAGAAAGTTATATGAGATGGTTAAGGAAAACGGCATGGTGAAAAAGAAGGCAGAAGCGGAGGAGAGAATAAGAGTCAATGTTTAACAGAAACTATACGAGGATTTTAATAGGCTTTGCTTTCTAGGGAGAAGAAGATGTGTGAATTTTGCAGGAAGGGGGATGCAAGAGTGGATCACTGGTTGCAGGAGTGTTAGGAGATGGAAAGGAGTGGGATAAGCATTGGTGTATTGATACATTAAAGGGGAGACAAAAAGGCAGTAGCTTGGGTGAAGGGAGGTTGGGTAAGATGGGGAAGAAGAGAAGGTTAGGAGAAGAGGAATAGAGAAGGAACGATTGTAAATAGGAGAGGAAGAAAATATAAGGAATATCTAAATATTAAGTTGTAAAAAATGTTTTGTTGAAAATCACATTCGACCGTAATTTAACCTATCGGACATTCAGAATTTGAATGTGTCAAATTTGACTGTGAAAATTAAATGTAGTAAATTGACCAGACCTCATTACGAATTAACATGTTGATATAATTAAACTGAAAAGAACACTGCGATAAAACCGCGACCGCGATAATTTGACAGTCGATGTGTAAACTTGCATCTTATTATACTGGAAACTATTTGACCTATTTAATAAGTTGTAAAGATACATACAGCATTGCATTTTCATGAGATTGTGAATTTACAAATAACAGCGTATTTACAATTTTTCTGTGTAATTTAAATTGGCGGAATGTAGAAGTGTTTAATAGAGAGCGAAATTACATGCAGTATGCTATTGCCACTAATGGCTAGGCCTAGGCTGGAAAACAATGAAGTGTTCGGTTATTCTACCTCCATTTGTTTACAAGATATTCCTCATTATATGAGACGGTGTGTTTGATGGCGGAAATGATGTTATTTTGAATAAATTGTACGAACTGTCTACCGTTACCGAATTTTCCGTAAGACTAACCCCTTTTCCAGCTCGTTCAGGGCGAAAGCTACGGGAAACTTCGTAATATCAGTCAATGCCTAACTTATAATTCGTTCGTTTTTTTACGCAAGAGTCTCGTTCATTCACGAACACTCTTGTAACTTCACTACATACTATATGGGTTGATTAGTTTCCAACGTATTACGATGTAAAATAACACACAAGTATTTTACAGTGTATAAATAGTAGAAAAGTATTAGGAAGGCGCGGAGGCAGATTTTGGCAATGCGAGGCAACGCGAGAAAGTAGAAACCTGCGTGCTAGAGCAAGCGAGGAAGGCAACGCTATAAGAGCGAGCGGTGTTAGACATATGGTGTGGATAAACGTTATCTACTATTTTACATCATACGCCTTAATTTCTAAATTATTCTATAATTCGTATGTGATTAGGAAACTTATATTCCAGGCATCTGGTACGAAAATAAGACTTTCACCATATTTAGTAGGTAAAGCGCGTTGTTTGCTAAAACGGTTTATTCAGGGGTTCTGATAAAAATGTCAAACTTGTTAGAATTTACTATAATGCGTCCTAGAAATATTTATGAAAAAATTTTCAAAAATCGGATCCAGTGACAAAAAGCCCGAACGACAAAGCGCCCGCCCAAGGAGAGTCGCGCTCCGTGAAAAAGGCCCTTCATCGCGATGGATGTATATGAGTAC
Organism: Belonocnema kinseyi; assembly: GCF_010883055.1. Classification (NCBI taxonomy): domain Eukaryota; kingdom Metazoa; phylum Arthropoda; class Insecta; order Hymenoptera; family Cynipidae; genus Belonocnema; species Belonocnema kinseyi. The sequence goes on along the minus strand of NC_046664.1, from coordinate 86,323,246 downwards.
GCCCCTACTCGCTCTCTGATTCGCGGGCCTTTTTCACGGAGCGCGACTGTCATTGGCGGACCCTTTGTCGTTTTGGCTTTTTGTCACGGATCCCGAAAATCGTGCTTGCATAGGCAGCCCCTTCTAGATCTAATAGGTACAGAGTTACGACTCTTCAAAGAAACCCGATTTTTTTCAAAAAATAGGTTAACAAATCAAATTCTGAAGTTTTTATCTGTTATTGGAAACCCGATAGTTTCACGAAAAAATGTTCTGATTGTTAATTAAGTTTGATGCAATTTTGAGAAATTCTAAAGAAACAACAATAACCCAGCCCCAATGGATCATAAGTTATGGCCTCCCAAAGTTGAACACTTTTCACTTATCTTTTAGATAAAATTACTTTTGTTCAGTTTTTCTCAAAATACTCTGTTTGGGACTGAAGCTACGTTTATGGCGCCAAAGAAAAAGTTGAATCGTCAGGCATTATACGCATATATAGAAAAATCTTCTAGCCTTCATAGGTCATATTTCTTCAAAGAAAATAAACAGCATTTGTTGGCAATTTTCAGTCAAAACAGTTTTTTTTAATAGCTCATTACGCGCATATCCTACAATTTCCTATGCAAGAAATGTAACAGGATAAAAGACAAATAAATGATCATGATAAAAAAAATGTGCGGTAAACTATTTTATTGAATGAGAACTCGATACCTGAAAATGTTAATCCGTTTCAATACGCATTTACTTGTAAAATTTATATTGGTACTGAAAATCATATTTTTGAAGTTTTTTTCTTGTTAGCAACTCCGACGATTTTTAATATATTTATCAATTTCCCAAAAATTACCATGGTTTTTATATTACATATACTTGCTGGATAAATAATTCTCTCACCAATTTTTAAATCAGGGTGGTTGGAAGGGATTTTTTGGATTTTAAAAGAAGTCTGAGGGGGTGGAAAAGAAGATTTTTGTTATGAAAATAAATGAATTTTATACTTAAAATATTGGAGTATTTCGAAAATAGAGATTTTTTCTCTTATAAACGTTAAACAACTTGAAAAATCATCATTTGCCGCAATTGTATTTGGCGATACCGGCCTGTTAAAAATCAATTGATTTTTTTCACCAGAATGAAGAAATTGATTGCATACTTACGATATTGCTATTTTCCCAAAATTAAGAAAATTTGTCTTTTACCAACGTTAGAAACATTTATAAATCGGTACATACCATTTCGATTGATACAGTAATAGATCGATTGATGTTTTAATATATTCGATTGATATATTAATACATCAATCGATCTATCTTATGAAAATGAACAAATTTAGTACGCACAATTTAAAACGTCGAAAATTCTTCAATTTGAACATTTTTGCATGGAGACAGCTCTAACGTATGCTATCAATTATACCAACGGAATACCAACCCGTCTTTAAAATTATTCGGTTCAGAAGGTCTGACTCTACTGTGAATTCTGTGATAAAAATTCTTTAAAATATCAAATTTTTTATATTAATTTTGTGTAATTCTCAAGATATTTAATGAATCGACCTCAAACTTTTTTTAAAAACGGATTTATTTCCCCAAATTCTACGTATATCACTTTTTTCTTTAATATAGTGAAAATAAAAAAAATGTAGGTGCATTTAAACCGATGTTTAAGAGAAATATCAAATCTAAAAAAACGTATTATCTGAGCTGGCTCTGAACTTGATAAAAAATGAGCATTATTTAGGACTACAATCCCTATAATTTTATGAATGTAGCTCAACTTGTTTTCGAGTTATCATGAAAAAAGTATTGTTGACACACAACTTTTTAAAAACCTCATTTTTGGAGTCCTCATGGTGCTCTTTGAGAAATCATAGGTATGATGAAAATGTCAGCCAAATCTGGTTACGGCGCTTCCATTGCTGATCCTGTTCCCGAAATATTTTCCAAATCAAACTTTCAATTTTTCAATGTATATAGATATTTCAATGAGTATAGATTTATAATTCTCATAGAAAAATTTAATCTGTTTCTGGATCTGAGTCATCAACACCACAATTTAATTCGAATAAATAGTTTTCTGAGACAAACGTCAAGCACATTTTGAAAAAATATTGAGAAGCATCAGCCATTACTTTAATAACGTAATTGCCGATTACATTTCGCTCTTTCAAAACAGCTTCCAACAGTTCCTCAGCATCTGCCCGAGCAATAGGTGTTTTTTATTTTAGCGTCGCCATTTCTGAGTCAAATTAAAAAATTCCATTTTTGTAAGCATCTCGTAGTGCTTAACTTTTGTCCGTAATAAATAATTATTGCCGTTCTGCATATAAGTTTTTCGTTTTAATATTGAAGTAAAGATATACTCTTGGTGTTTCTCTAGAAGTTTTTTCTACCAATTGTATCACATTTTCTCGAGCCTTAGAGGGAGTTCTACCAGAATAATGAATACATTTTCCTATTTTTTTGAAAACATTTTTTTCAGATCTAAATCAATTTTCTTGAATCATCAGTTATAAATTAATACAAATTAATGCATTGCTATTGGGCCAGGATTGCTTCGGAAAAAATATTTCTTCATATTTTGGCATAGTTGTAAACTTGGATTACCACTAAGATATTTTGAAATCTTCATTTATAAATTTTATTATAGCCTTCACGACAAAATGATATCCTTGGCATATCCCTAGGACATCTCGGCAGGATATAGGATATCTTGAAAAATGTGTCAAAAATCTCCCGGGATATCCGTGGCATATTCCTAGGATATCGAGATTTCAGCCCTGTACGATATCCACTCAATGTCCTGTGCGGGATATACATAATTTTGGCAATGGAATCCAATATTTCTGAACACCATATTGATTAAAATATGTAGGATACCTGAAAACATAAAGATTCAAAAACATCCTGCTGGGATTTCTGGTCGGAATCCGGCCAACATCGTCACACTGCGCTGACCAGCGTCCAACCACGAAGAATGGCCGTGATATGGCCGGGCTGTCTGACGGTGGCCCGGTCAGGATCAATTGGTGCTGTACTAGATTTAAATAATTTATGTTTCTATTTTATGAAAAGCATATGTCACTGAATTTAGGGATCAATTTTATTCTTTTTTACTGCTTGAATTGGTCCATATTAATACATGAAACTCGACACGCCCTGCACATAGACAACATTAACTATTTTCCCGTTGTCGTTGAGAGATATGTAATAAAAGTAATGGTTTTGAGCTATCAAATCGCGGTAACATTTTGTAAAAACATTTAAAGTAATAACTTATCATTTTTAAAATGATTAACTTGCACTATTTCCTCTGAACCAGATTCATCATAAGTACTGAGGAGTCTCTCCTTTTTTGCACGAGCCCTGTTTTTCTGCCGTACGGTTTCTTTTTATCCATGATACATGGACAAAGTTTAAAACAATATAAAAATTGGTCCAAAAAGCCAAGAAATACTGTAGATTCTGGCAATATTTTAAAAAGATTTAAAGGTTATGTTGTTATGATGGTTATGTTGTACCAGCAATTACTTGTAAATGTACAGAAAACTGTAATTGTTTAAATGGTTACTTTATTAATTTGTATTTCTTTTTAAGTAAAAGACGTTGAATATTTAATGATAAAATACAGTTAATTAAAATTGATGAAGAGCAGGAAGGAGTTTCAAAATAGCATAATACAATTTTCGTAATTTTATACTTAATCAATGAAATTGAAATGAATATATTTTTTCAGAAATTTTGAAATTTGTATAAGATAATTTTTAAATCACGCCAAAAAACTAATTTTTTCGAAACCTTTGTCATTTTATCTTTATATTATATATTAGGTATTAAATTGTTTAAAATATTTTATTATTCGTTTAAAAATTTTTCAAAAATATAAATTTAGTGTCTGTATAATGTTTAGCCGTCATTAATTTATAATTTTTATTATAATCTCTATTTGTAAATGTTTACTAAACATTTATCACATTTCGAGATTTGTATACTTGTTAATTTCGTAATGAAATCAAATTTTGCCTAGCCCGTCAACGACCGGCGCACGGCTAGGCTCTTCAAAAACAAACATAGCCCGGCCAGCCCTTGACCAGAGACCTTGTTGTACCAGGGCTAACTCACAAATAATTTTTAGTTTAGAGATCGCACGTTTCAGCCGCAAAATCAGTCTTTATAATAAAAAACAATCAAACTAATATGTTTCACTTATTATTACGCTACAGTTTTCGCATACTAACAGCCATGGTGGAATTTACCCGGAAGTAACTTTAGAGGAGACTTTACTATTATTGTACTTTATAATATTTTACTTTGCATAAAATCTCCGGAAAAATACCTAATGCTGTTAAATTATTTGTTATTTTATTGATACGATTGAATATACATATTATCTAGAATCAAACCGAAGGGCCTATGACAAAGACACCGAACGCGTCCTCGGGTTGCGGATAGAGGATCCCTGTACCAAGGGTTTGTGCTGAATATGGTTACAAAAATAAATAGGCAGTCGCGGACAATTGTCCAAGGGTGGTCCCGAAGGAATTAACCCCCAAGCGGACGTGTGAAAACCGTGCTGAAAGCTGAATGGCACCTGGGTGAGGTGTCTAGAACGGTAACTCTGGGATACCGGGCAACCTCTCAGAGTACGCAGCCTTATCTTTGCATGCGGGGCTCTACAAGGATGGACGAACCCCTTTCCCTAGCTTCTCGTGGGAACAACAATGACAACACCAAACATAGTTGTAGTAAGTGCGGTTCAAAACAACAGAACGCGCAGGACTCCCGACAATGGGTCGGCCTACAATGCCGACCAATCTAGAGCTGGGGGAGCCAATGAAAATGGATTCAATCCGATGGATCGGCGGGATCTCGCGACCTTTGGGTGGACGGAGCGACTGAATCACGACT
>NC_046664.1:86309635-86318257 GCF_010883055.1 Belonocnema kinseyi | reverse complement strand
CTTGCGGGAGATAAATTGGATATCCCGCCGATATCTCATGCTGTGAGGGATGATTCTCGATTTTTGTTTGATATACAGAAAGAAATTGTTTTATTCTTTCCCAATATGAGTTTTTACAATAGATATTCCGTTAGAAGACATCAGCGAACCATCGAATGTTCCTTAAAAACAAATTATGTTCATTAAAAACGTAAGGAATGCAGATTTTTAACTCATTTTAACATTTACTATGATATAGTTATTTTACAGATATTAATAATTGTATACCGAAGTCGATAGTGCTTAAGCTATTATTGAGTTTGAGATTCATATAAATGTATAATTTTTAATCGAGTAATGATTGTTCATGGTTACCACATATTGAATAAAATTATAACGATATGAAAATCTTATTTGAAGATATTTCGGGAACACACTTTGGGAACAGATATTTGGGATGTCGAATTATGTCAAGATATGTTTAAAAAATGAAGATCGAGCATTTTCATCGTTACTTAATTGTTCAATTTTAAGTATTACAATTTTTAATTTTTGCATTCATACTTCGGTTCTTTTTAATATTAAAGAAAGGCTGTACTTAAAACTTCATCTCGTATTAACACCGTGAAAGCTATCCTAAATTTAAATAGAAATTTACTTTCTTTCGAGAATCGCTTCAAGGGGTAATGATACAGAATGCTTTTTCCCATCACGATACATCACATTACGATCCTCGGTAAAAAAATGTCTTGAAGGTAATAGATCAACTAGTTCACCATAATTACGTGAGACATATAATATAAGTCTTTCCGGTACAAAAGAAACCTGGCTGGAAAAATGACATGAGTTGCGTAAAAAAGAAATAAGGTCCAAGATAAAAGTGCCTTTCGTGTCATATCTTCATAGATGCTTGGAGACTTCGAGAGTACTCGTCATTGTGTCAACGCGGTATAATAAATTACAGTTTCTACCGTCCCTAATGGAAAAGGCGAAGCGGACAAAACTGTGCGTAGGGGAGAGTTTAGAATCTTTAGAGATTAGATGACCGTCGAAGCGTTCGTTACACGTGCACAGATTTCAAGGTTTACACCTACAACATGCCTCGCCTCAATTAATGATATCCTTTGAGGCGTACTGGTCGCGCCGCTTAGAAACTTGTTTAACAATTTCATGGACGAATTGCTATTTTTCTATACTCTAATTAACTCAAATGAACTGATTCGTAATTTTCTTCGCACCCTACCGCAGACTTTCCTTGGCACAAATGCCAGTAACCACTCTGATAATGAGGCACTGATAAGCACATGTAAGACATAGATACTCCATTAATATTGTTATGTTCATCATTCAGTACTTTTAATCTAATTGTGTAACCATGATACTTTTGTTCTTTATAAAAATTGTTGAAGTAATTAATAACTGTTGTCAATTTGAAAAGTATCATACCAATAAGTAATCGGAAAGGCATTATTATTCGATTTTGTAAACAAACACTGAGCGTATTCCTTGTAAAATAGACATACTCTAAATTTTTTATGAATAATGTTCGAGGAATCAACAATTGTTGCCCATTTAGAAAATATGATACCGAAAAGTCATCGTAAAGCCATTTTTTGCTAATTTCGTAAAAATGTAGCCTAATCGTTGGAAAATAGTCATATTCTGCATTAGTTTATGAAAACTATTTAAATAATTATTAGTTCTTATAATTTTTCAAAATATCATAGCAAAGAGTTATCGAAAAGACATCGACAGTTGATTTTGTAAAGAAATTGAGCCAATTAGTTGAAAAATATTGAAACTGTGAATTTATTTTCAAAATTTGTTTAAACAATTTCTAAATAGCATATATCTTCAATAAGAATCGTAATAAAACATTAATTTCTTCTACATTGAATATCGTAATTCTGGATTTGATTGAGTCAAACATTCCAAATCTCAAAACAAAGAACTTTTGTTCATTAATTTGTTTATAGCATATCAATATTTTTTAAGTAAGCTTTCCCACTGGAAATGATTTACACGTAGATTCAGCACTGATATATAAGACGAAAACTCTGAAAATATGTTTTATCAAAAATCCATACATGCTCATCTTCTTGTAATAAAAAAACTTTCATTAAAAAAAGTTCAAATCGAATATATAATGCAAGCTAAAATATGATTTGTTCACAGAAACTATGCTTTTCCCGCAGCGTACTGCCCCCCCCCCCCTCCTCTAGATTTAATATAATGAAGGTTTCATTGTGACATTGTTCAAGTTTATCCAGTTTGTAATTGCAATAGTTTAATATTTCGATTTGTTCAATTTAAAATGCTTTATAACATATATGCATATATTAAACTTGTAAAGTTTGAAATTTTACAATTCAGAAACAGTAAAAGTTGACAGTTATTTTTTTTTTTAATTTCGATTTAAATAACCACGATTTAAAATTTTTCAAATCCTTAATTTTCAAATTACTTTTTGTTGAAAGCTTGATATTTAGAAGTGTCATATTTCTTCCCGGACCAAATCCCAAATCATTTTCTAGAAGGACGGTAGCGTTAGCCGAAGATGAAGGTTTAAACTTGTTGGAATATTCCTTGAATTCTTTAGTGCAGGGGTACAGATTTAATGATGAAACAAAACCCTCGTCTGTTACAAAAATCACCCTTTAATTTTCTATTCTGGCATATTTTGTCGCAAATAAATTTTGAAACTTGTTGGAATGAACCTATAATTCTTTAAAATTGAGTATAAATCCTTTGGAGTTATTCAGAAACCCACCGACAAAATAATTACGTTACAGATTAAAACCAAGAAAAATATGCCGAAAGAGAAAGTTAAAATCCGGCATATTTTGCTGGAAGGTTAATACCCGACCTATGTAAATAAAATCGTTCCATGTTAAATGATTTTTGTTTAAAATATCCGGAATGTAAGAAAATTTACTTAAATGAAAAGGGGCCTAAAATTTACAACTGCCAAATTTTAAATGGTTACATTAAAAAAAATTTGTAAAGTGTTTTTCTTTAATTCATTACAAATTTTAATTTGATCTTGCTTAACAAAATTCAGGATAGAAATTAACACAAAAATTCTCTAGATAATTATGAATTAGCATAGTTCTAATTTTTATTTTAACAGTGAATAAATGATGAAAGTACATCAGTAACTACACATCTCGTACTATGACACGGAGAAAAAAAAGAGTCTGGTAATTTTACATACATGGTGATGACATCCGTGCATTGTTCAGTAATGATCACAAAAAATCCTGTGAGGCTTACTTTTAATAATTTTCTGAAAATTCTTGTAAATGTGTTCAGGAAAAGATATGCTATCCTTACTTGTGTCCACAAAGTATAAGATACCTAAAAATGTTGTAATTATTACAAAAAATTCTGCAAACTCTATATAAAAATCTCGATGAAAATCTACGCTGTTCAATATTTTAACATAAGACCCGCCTGCAAAATTAACCGAATTTCTTCTCTGCGTGAATTGTTTTTTCATATTTACCTTAAAATCCCATTTTATTATTGCTGGAGAAATAGATACAAGAGCGATTAGGGGTTATTTTTACATTTTAGTTACTTGTCTAAATACCTAAAAGTATTCTCATGTAAAAAATGCTGCGTCGCCTTTATGTGTTGAAACAATATTTTTTTGCTCCTACACTGAATTCTAAGAGTAGTCTCCATAAGAGAAAAAGTTTCAGTATAATGAGTACCCACGCACAAAAAAGAAACAAATCATGAAAAGCATTAATATAGATCCTGGCTAGAGAAGGTTTTGAAATACTACACCTACGCGGAGGTGAAGTTATACCTTTCCATTAAAGTGTCAAAGCTGTCATAAGATTATAAGCTTCGATTCGGTTTATTTAATGTTTCCTTGTTTCACTTTTCAGGCTTAATAAGAAAACTGGGAAAATTGCGTATGTTACGCAGGATATGAAGGAATTTTATGTTTTGAATGGTTAACTTGAGCATGGAAAGCATTATCGTCAAACATTATTCTGAAGCCTGTTTTTCAAGTGGTCAGTGAACTATAAAATAGGATTATTGCTGCGGTTTTATCGCCTCGTCATGACTTGATATACGTTATCGTCAGTAAAGTTGAATTGCGTTTCATAAAAAAGGCTCTTTCGAGTAAGCAGGATCAGTAATCTTGACGTGGGCCGAAACTAACGTCCGATTTTGGCGAGAGACTCCAAGTCGGTGGTCGTTTCTACCTACAAAGCTCGAAAACACTTGTTCAAAGCACAGCTAACTTCAACATAAAGTTATATAAATTTTTTTCAAGAAAAATAAAAGCAGCAACTGTCAACATTTTCGAAAGTATCGGGGAGAATGCGGTACACATTGAATATACCAGTAATCTTACTTACTGAATAATGCTTTTGTGTACATAGGGGAAATGAGATTGATAAACTTTAGTAATTTTTTAATAGATGTAATTTATGATTAGTAAGTACTGGTATCCAGTATACGTATTCCAGTCAATATAGTTTTGTTTGAAAAGAAAGAAACGGGACATTTTAAAGAGGAAACAATCTTTGTTTGAAAGATTTCTCGTAAGCACATAGGAATTTCCAAACTTAAAACCTAACAATTTGGAAAATATACACTATTTGCAAAATTTGAAATGTGTTATGGCCGTATAAAATTGCAGGTCAATATTTTTAACTAAATATTAAAATTTTTTAATCCCCTACAAAGACCAATTTATAACTGAATGGTCGAATTTTGAAACAAAAAAGATTAAAATTCAAACACAAACAATTGCATTTTCAAGCCAAAAAAACGAGTTTTTAAAAGGCAGTGGAATTATCAACCTAAAAAGCGAATTTCCAACAAAAAAGATCATTTTCAAACAAGAAAAATTAACTCTCAATGAAAAAAAAGAATTTTTAACAAAATAGTTGAATTTTCAAACCAAAGATTATTTTTTTCAAGAGAATGGGTTTTTAAACAGAAAAATTAATTTTCAAACAAAAAAAAACATTTCTATCCAAATAGACGAATTTCCTACATAAATAGTTGAATTTTTAACCGAAAAGGATTACGGTTACTGGTGAAAGTGCATGCGCCTTGACCGCGGTCAATAAAATTGACTTTATCGTCGTAGGCAGGTCAAAAACCCTACCACCAAAAACGATCTACTTTGCTGCTGCAATCCACGCCCAGAAAGCAAGTAAAACATACTCATGTTACATAAATATTTTTGAAGATATTTTTTACCATTGAGTACATTTTACTATTTGTTACATTTGAAATATGAAAGTATCCATTATTTTATGAACTTTTCGGTTTTTTGTAAAAAATTGAACCAAATTCTTGGTCATTTGCCGATCTTTCCAGTCCAAGGGCCACCCTGCGTGACCGCGATATTATTGTTAATTAAAAAAAGAAAATGGTAGAAAACAAATCAATCTGAACGGAATCGATCAAGATCGATCAATCGCGTTGGTGAGCCATCTCCCACGGAGGTTTCCTTCTATGCCGCGTGTGCCTACACGTTTATTGGTTAACGTAAAGTACCGCTGACGTCACGCTCCCACAAAAGGTCCGTTCAGAAATCACGTGGGTGTAAAACGTTATAAATTATGCCTTTTTTCGCAACTACATTCTATTACACTGCATCGTAGGCCTGAAAGACCTTCCAATTTCTAAATGGATCGTGTCAGTTCGATGAGCGTAGGTGCATCAAATGCGTTGTCGACAAGATTCCTCACGAGGACTTTCGATTTCGAGGACGTACAAGGGCACGCACTCAATTATTCAATCAATTATTTACGTGCAAAACACGTTTCAACTGCGATTCAAACGTGTGTAACAAATGCTTTTCCAATATTTTCCATTCTGATCTGTATCTTTCCTATCTGTGCTCCTCCATATTTATGCACTACAGAAACAATTCGATAATTTTAAACTAAGAGATTCAATAGTTACAATAACAGATAGAGTTGAATTAGAATGAAAATTTCGAATTGAAAATTTTATATTCATTATTGGTTTGAATGGTTTAATTTAAGAAAAGTAGGGCATCTGCTAAAGGGAGAGTCAACTAGCCCTCAGCACTCATGCTTTTGAATCAACTGTATACCTTCTGCGATTGTAAATCAACATGATTATATTTGAAAATTCTCGTGTAGCGTAATATTAAAAATAAACACTCATATTTCGCATTAACCTTAAAGAAAACCCAACCCATTATCAAATATTTACAACACTACAAAAAATACTACTACCTTGTTTTGTGTGTGTGTTTAATTCTAAACAAATCTATTGAGATTATCAAATTTTCCAATCAGGTAAATAAATAGTCCAAAAAACACACATTTCTAAAAATGGTTAAGTTCAAAACATCCTGTAAGCAATTTTTAAACAAAAAATAGATATCTTTAAATAATCTAAGGCAAAAATGTATATGCATCAATTGAAATAAATCGGAATAGTTTTCATATCCCACCCACATATTGGAAGAAATCTTGAGCTTAACGTGAATTCGATTTCGGTTGTTCCCACTTTGCATGCATTTATAATTTTATGGTGCTCATATGAAGATCACTTTGCTTCCTTATTATGATTAATTAGCAAATGTTTGCTTTCTCATAGAAGAATTCAATACAACAAAACAAAAATAGACCAATCAAAACGTCGCGAATCAAGAAGTCTTTTTATATTTTTTTATAAATGTCCATAACTTCTATTCTCTTCAATAAAATATATTAAGTATTATAAGTCAATCGATTTGTTTAATCAAGAAGTCTTTTTCATTTTCCATCAATTTTGAATTCAATTAAAAAAAACTATGAATATCCAATCTTTCAAATATAAATGACCATGATTTCCTTACTCTTCAATAAATTGTATTTATATTATAGATCAATCGATTGTATCAACGGATTTTTTCTATTCTTGCATCAACTTTAAATTATTTTAATGAAAAAATTTTTACTATAAAAATAATGTTTCAAATGTCATAAATGACCATAACTTGCTTTCTGTTCAATCAAACGCAAGAAAGCGAAACAAAATTGGGAACTTACAGAAACCGGAAGTATAAATAGATTTACAGAAAGCATAACCGAACGCATAGATAGGTCAACTTGGGAGCCGCTGATAAGTAATAAAGATATAGAGATCGGATGGACTATGTCGCGGGTACTGCAACTGTAGGAAGTACGTCTTGTGATGCATGATGGAATGATGAAATTCAGGCAGCCCAAAAAGAAAAGAAAGAAGCCTACAAGAGAACTTTGTACATCGCAAAAAATTGATTTATAAAAATATTTAGGGAAGTAAAAGCACAGACTTTGTCAGCATGAGAAATAGCAAAGGTGAAATGCTATATAATCGAGACGGGATACTGGACGCTTTGAGATACTCTTTTAGGGAATTTTTGGAGGATGAAACTATAGGACACTCCAACAGCGATGTAGAACACGCTACGTTAGAAATTTCAAATGAGAAAATTTGTGTCACTGAGGTTAAGGATATAATTAAGAACTTGAAAAACGGTAGGTCTGCTAGTATATATAGTATCAACGCTAAAATGCTTGAATATGGTCTCGAGTACATACCTAATAAGCTGCACGAATTGATAAATTTATGTATCGACATGGAAGAAATCCCAGACAATAATTTGAAAAAAGCAATTATCGTAATAATATACAAAAGAAACGGAGATAAAAGCAACTGCAATAATTACAGAGGCATCAGCTTATTAAGTACCGTAAGTAAAATATACTCAAAAATAATAGTATGTAGGGTAATGAAAATAACAGAAGAAATTATTTGGGAAGTCCAAAGTGGATTCATTCTAGGAACATAGTATTCGGATAAAATATTTAGCATAAGGCAGATCACAGAAAAAAGTTTGAGAGTAGGAAAAAAGTTTTCGGTGAATTTATTGACCTAGAAAAAGCATTTGACAAGGTGGATATAAATAAACGGCGAGGAGTCCTGAAAGAGTATGAAGTCAATGGATGGCTCGTACAAGCAATAAAAGCAATTTATACTGAGAGCAAAACGAGTGTAAGTGTTAATGGAAAACTGAGTGACTAGTTCGATATTATGCAAGGTGTTAGACAAGGATGCGTTATGTCCTGATGGTTATTTATTACATTCATACACAAGTGCCTACGAATAGCGAATTTCGACGAAGAAGGTGTTAATCTCTAAACAGTAAAGGTACGTGGGTTAGCATTAGCGGATGATAAGGTTGTTCTGGCAGAATCAATCGAAGACTTGCAAAGAATGCTGAACAAAATGAATACAAGCCTGAAGAGCATGGATCTTAAAATCAATGGAAATATAATAAAGGTTATGGTGTTCGAAGGAAAGAGTAAGAAAACAATATGCATCCCCGAGTAAAAAAGCTTCGACTTGAGTTCGAGTTGAATTGCCCCCAATCAAGACATGCTGAAGTCGAAAAGTTCGACTTGAGAATGTCTCAATTTTGAGACATAGCCAGACTTTAATTTATGTATTGGAGACAAGTTTCAATGTCTTGAAGGCATCAATTTATCTTTTGAGTTGTATTTTTAGGACTTCAGCACGCGTGGTTTATAACTTCGAGTGTACACCTGTCCTAACCAAAAGGGTCATTCTGACTATCGTAAAAGCTAATCTTTCTTAATGGTTAAACAA
>NC_046664.1:86307775-86309535 GCF_010883055.1 Belonocnema kinseyi | reverse complement strand
TCTGTAAAGGAATCAATACGACGATCCAGCAAAAGCCTCGTGCACCCTAAGAACACGGAGTGACCCAAGGACAACCACCTTCTGCATTTTTCCCTCAAGTGTTCTAGCATATTGCTGACACGCAGGGATGCTTTTTAGGCTATTAGCAAGTGAAAGCTTGGCTCCTTCAAGAGCGCCGATGATAAGGACGATCAGTTTAACAGAATATTCCGGGTAAAATCATTACAACTCCCTTATAAGGTCTCGATACCTCTCTTTCTTTTCATTCTCCTTGTCTATGATGTTTTTGTCAGCTGGTGCCGAAAATTCGATAACGAACATGGTTCCCTTCTCGAAGTCAAGAAGAACCATGTCAGGCCTCGAGTGAGCAAAAGAAACAATTGTCGAGAATATAAAGTTCCAGTATATGCGGCACTTCCCATTCTCGACAATTGACTCAATTTCCCTAGGAGCATTTAGAGGAGCGATATTAAGGTGAATGCCGTAAGAGTGACAGAGATGGTAATAAAGCACTCTTAGTGCCGCATTGTTCCTTTGAATGTAGGTCATTCCCGCGTGTGTTGGACATTAGATAGTATGTGAGCTAATGCTCGGGGTGTGCATGGCACGCCCTGCAGCTATCATCGGGAATGTCTTGGCTCAAAATGTGGCGACGGTATGTTAAGGTGGAAATGACACCGTCTTGGCATGCAAAAATGAAACCCTCTGTACCAGACTTCAATCCGGGCGATTTAAGGAAAGCAAACCTTAGCTCACAAGACATTGACTGATCCTTCACATTTCTGTGGAAGATACCGTGCATCCTCTTATCGATCGAGGAGCTGGAACATGGAACTACTCCAAATGAATAGAGTAGTACCGGGACGGCAAGCATGTATAAGTCTCTCCAGCGCAAAGATGTCGTATGGCGCTTCTATCAACGAGCTCAGGATCTTCAGAGATGCCATTAAGTTTTCCTCGCTTCAAATAAACCTTGGCGCATTTGTCTAACCCAAATTCCATTCCAATTTTCTTAGTATATCGTTCGACAATCCCCAGAGCTAGATGCAGTTGCTCTCTGTTTTTAGCATAGATCTTAAGATCGTCCATGTAAAATACATGAGTGACCTTGTTCTTTCGATCTGCAGGTTTGCCGCACAAGTACCCGTCGGAATGGCGCAGTGCTAGAGATAGTGGAAATAATGCAAGGCAAAAGAGGAGTAGGCTCATGGTGTCGCCCTGAAAGACACCTTTCTGAAACGTGACCTTGTTAGTTGTCACACGATTTTTGCCAGATGAGATAGTAAATATGGTTGTCCAAAGCGGCATCAATCTCTCTATGCTCCCAACTATTTGCGGATGAACCTTTAAGATTTCCAAAAGACAGATGATAAGTCTATGAGATGTAGAATCGAAAGCTTTCCGATAATCAATCCAGGCCATCGATAGGTCACGCTGACAGAAGGCTGCATCTTTGCAGACACATCTATCGATGAGCAGGTTCTCCCGACATCCGGCTACGCCTTTCTTTGAGCTTCGTTGTTCATACATTTCTTGCCACACAGGTTCAATTGCCCGAACAATCCTATCATTCAGGATAGCTGTGAATATCTTATAAAGCGTGTTCAGACAAGTTATTGGCCTGTAGTTCTTTGGGTCAGCTAAATTGCCGATTTTCAGCAGGAGTATTGTGCGCCGTTCCACCAACCACTCTGGAATCGGCTCTTCCGACTTCAAATATGAGGTGAAAATACGGGCCAAATGCTGATGGGTTGAAGAAA
>NC_046664.1:86282108-86307675 GCF_010883055.1 Belonocnema kinseyi | reverse complement strand
TAACTCCTTGAAGCTATTTATATTTTCTGAGTCTTCGTCCAGTCTATGCTGAACTTCGTAGACTTCTCTCTAAAATACTTCGACCTCCTCTGGTTTGGGTGGATGTTCAACAGTAACTGGAGGGTCTTGGAAGAGTCGAGATGGGTCAGAGAGAAACTGTTGATTTTCTCTGATACACCTCTCCCTCCGCTCTAGACTTCTCTTAGCGTCAGATAGTATCCGTATTCTCTCAACAATATGCTGCCTGATGGTCAGCAGCTTTGACTTGTTAAGTGTGTGATAACGGGTCCGGAGTTCGCGCGCGAACTTTCGAACCTTGGCGGTAAAATTCCTGCCAGATGTGATGTAGTCAATCACACATTGAATGCGGGACGCGTACTGTCTTGCCCAGCCTATCGTTATGGCAAATTGATGCATTCGTCTTTTGTTCTTATGATCAGCCGCTGGTTTTGTTATACGGTTCGCATCGGCCAAAGCTCTCGCTGCATTATACACACAATAATTGATAGCCCAGAGGTGGGATTCACCGGGAAAATGTCCACGAAGCTCGTCATCCACTTAAGCCAGATCTTTAGGCTTGAAAGAAACTTTGGTGTTGATGTTTCTCCGGGTCGTAAAGCATCGCTCTTCATCTATTGGATGCCTGCCCGCGGTTGGTCTTAGTGTCGCCTCTCTTTCTTTGTTGCCGGCTTGTTCTAACTGTGGTAGAGTAGGCGTTCCGCTTACATAGCCCCTTTTACGGAGTAGTTCAGCATGGTTTCGCAGACGTTGCTGCGAAAAGTGCGATAGCTCAGGGTGTTTCTCGCACCACGGAGCATGCAACCGTGCCATGTAACCCCGTTCAGGGGGCACACTCGGATCGTAGCACTCTAGCAAGTCGTGATTCAGACGCTCCGTCCACCCGAAGGTCACGAGATCCCGCCGATCCATCGCATTGAATCCATTTTCATTGGCTTCCCCAGCTCTAGATTGGTCGGCACTGTTGGCCGACCCATTGTCGGGAGCCCTACGCGTTCTGTTGTTTTGAACCGCACTTACTACAACTATGTTTGGTGTTTTCATTGTTGTTCCCACGAGAAGCTAGGGAAAGGGGTTCGTCCATCCTTGTAGAGCCTCGCATGCAAGGATAAGGCTGCGTACTCTGAGAGCTCGCCCGGTATCTCAGAGTCACCGTTCTAGACACCTCACCCAGGTGCCATTCAGCTTTCGGCACGGTTTTCACACCTCCGCTTGGGGGTTAATTTCTTCGGGACCACCCCTGGACAATTGTCCGCTACTGCCTATTTATTCTTGTAACCATATTCAACAGAAACCCTTGGTACAGGGACCCTCTATCCGCAACCCGAGGACGCGTTCGATGGCTTTGTCATAGGCCCTTCAGTTTGATTCTAAAGGAATTTTTTGTATTATACTTTTACATTTGTATTATACTTCTTTGACGATGATACCAAAATTTTGTTTGTTTTTACGTATTTCTAACGGCTTAGGAGATCCTTCTAGAAAGTTAAATTTTTTATATTGTTGAAGAAAATGTTTAAGGTTTATACTCGTTGAGACCCACAGATTCTGATTTTTTAAATTAAATATAAAGAATTTAATAATTACAAATTTTTCATCCAACAATTTTAATCTCATTTATAAGCCGAAAAAGGTTCGGCTATCTCAGCCAAGACAAGGCTTGTCTTGAGACAAGTAAACGCCGTTTTAACTGTCATGGCCATAAAAGTAAGAAGAAGGCCTATGTCTCGACTCAGTTTTGAGACGCAACCAAACATCGATGTCTTGCAGACGAACTCAAGACATAACAAAGTCGAACTCAAGTCGAAGCGTTTTTACTCGGGTCAGTAGTGTAGCCATCGGTAGAGCATGGTCAATTATCAGAATTAAAAATATATCAAACAATGCTAAACTGGCAAAACATAATTCTATATTCGTACAGACTGTGTTACACGGTAGCGAGACATGGACTTATCAAGAATAGTGTAAAAATAAAATAATTGCGATTGACATGAAATTTCTACGTACAATATGCGGGAAAACACTGATGGACAAAGTGAATAATGAGATAATCCTTAAAGAATATAGTGCAGAAGAAACACTAGTTGACACATAGGAAAGAAAATGGTTAAGATGGTTCGGGCAAGTCGAGAGAATGAAAGATAAACGACTAACGAAACAAATGTATCATGGTAAAATAAATGGCATTGTGGCCAGAAGTAGACCGCGGATAGAATTGTTAGAATGGGCTAATGAAACCCTAATTAGAAGAGACATAAGAAGTCACAGAAACACAAGAGCTTGCATAAAAAATGCATTGGCATGAAGGAAGCTAGAGAAGTATGCCAGGTCAGAAAAGTATCCCGACAAATAGTTAATAAAAAGAGTGACAGTAGAGTGAATGACGTCTGAAACAAAAGGCCTTAGATACTGATGGATCTGAGTGGGAAACCTCACATGACGACTCTACGAGGCGCTTTACTTGGGGGTGATTGCTAGAGAGATTGATCAGAAACCTGGGATGGGACAGTGTTGCAGAATGAACGTGTTAATTGAATAATAAAACAACAATTCTACATTATCCTAAAAAATCTATACCTCCTTCTCTCATTACCCCCTTCCAAACCGCGAGAGTCACGCCTGCCTCGAAAGGGAAATGGCCCTATGGTATAAAAATAATATTAATATTATAGGTCGATGGATTAATCTCACAGTAAAAATTTTCTTGCATTCTTGAATCAATTTTAAATTACATCTTTAAATTTCATAAGTTTCTCTGCAACCGTCTTTAAGACATCGTGTTCACAAAATACTGTGATATTTGCACATATTTTAATTGACATTTTTTAATTGATGAACGTTTATTTTGAATGCATTAACTTTTTCAAAATTGTCAGCATTACAAAGCTTCCTCTATAAGGAAGCAAAAATTAATTTAAGATCGAAATGAAATTTACTTTTTTATTATTATACTATTAAGTCATTTTCATTTCCGCGTAGGCATGACTCACTTGGTGAGGAGGGGAATGATATAAGGAAGGAGGTTCGTTCTGCAACACTGCTCCTATCCATGTTGCTAATCAATCTCTGTAGTAATTACCCCAAGTGAAGAGCCTCACAAAGTCGGCAAGTATCCAAGCTCTTCGAAAAATAACTAAAAATTAAGGAATATAAAAATAATAACTTAATTGATGAACGTTTCTTTTGAATGCATTAATTTTTTTGAAATTTCCACCATTATAAAGCTTCCTCTATAAGGAAGCAAAAATTAATTCAAAACCGAAATGAAATATACTTTTTTATGATCTATTTTATTCATCGAAATCAGAGCTCAGTCTTTCTATGTTTTTTTCTCAGTGTTTTTTATTATAATGAAAAACAACATGTTTCCAAGCCAATTTAAACTTCCTCATCTGTCTGAATGTAAACTCTTCCAAATGGAGAGCTCTCAAAGTAGCTGGACTATCAGATCATATATTAGTGTGGTTGTTAACACATCCACGTTCACGAATCTCCTATAAGTATGCCTTAACGGCCACGATTGCAGCTTCAAAAACGGTAGGGATTTGCCCAGTGCGATTGTTATTTCCGTACTAGGTTTCATCCCAAGTACTTCAGCTCCAGATCCAAAGGAGTCTTTAGAGCCGTTTGTACTATGTATGCCAGGCGAGCCCTTCCATTAAAATAAATAAATAACAATATTCCGTTTATTAAATCGTGACAGTCAAGAAAAGTGGCATTTCTATGACTCTTCCTCAGGGAAAGTCTGCAGCCCTCTGCCAAATTAGAAGGAGCAGCGGTGACATACGTTCGATGAACTTCAATGCTGCTGTTGGAGTTGTTCTCATTGATCCAGTAATTGCCAGATAAAATACCCTTTGTAGACTTCTCACTCTAATGATAAACGTGTATAACCATTAAACTAACTTGCGTTTGAGTTCCCAGATTTTTACAAATTACGCCTCTGCAAGCCCAAAAGGCTACTTTGGCCTTTTTACTACCGCATCAAATTGTAGTTTTTAGATTTGTTTTGGGCCAAAAATGACTCCTAAATACTTAGCTGATGTGGAGAAGTATTCCTTCTTGTCATATAACCTATGTTTTAGGAGATCAGCTAGATTACTGTATCTCGTTAAAACCAACAGTTCAATTTTATCTGAGTTAGCAAATAGGCCACTGTTCTTCCATCAATCCTTAACAATGTTGAGGGCATTTTATATGAGTTCGAAAAAACTTCTTTCATGTTTTCATGTTTCTTGTATAAGGTCATCTACATATCCTTTAGTATAAAAACCTCATTTATTTAACCTGCGAATCAAATCATCAATGATGAGTACCTACAGGACGAAGGATAAGAATTCAACATGTGGACAACCCCTGTTAGCTTCCCTGTACCGTTTCAACGGTGAAGCGAAGATTAAAAATTATGTCGTAGAGCATAGAGCGCATCCACATATTAACAGTGGAACCTATACTATGTTCCACAAAAGTACTGAATATAGATTCCGTAGGGGTGTTACTGAAGACACCCTCTATGTCTATATTTATCCCAGACAGTCGCTCTTGGGTTCCTATACCTAATCGGATCAGATGCGTCATTTGTCAGTGAAAAGTATATGTGGGCGTCTGCATGAAAAGGCCGCCAAGGGCCAGTTCTAGTTCAGGAGATATTCGCCTCTTTCTAAGTCAAGGATAAAATTACTATTTGAGATTTGATTGGAGGATGATACTGGGACCTGTAGTGAATTAATTGGGACTGTACTCATATTTAGACGGTAACCGAAAGTAGGTATATTTCATGTTCGAAGGACAAATATAACATGTGTGCTTATGGCACTCGCCAAGCTCAGATGCATTTTTCTCGAAAAACAGTTTTTTTAATTTCCAACTTTAAAAATGCCCTGTGGACTCGTTTTTTGAACATATAGGGTTAATTTGTAGTCTAAAATTCCGAGAATTTATCCGGCCATATGCCCATATACTCAAATACGTATCAGGCGTAAGGGCCCTTTTAATGTGGAAGCCCATATATACTATTTATATTTTGGGCCTGATAATAAAAAAACAGTAATTTACGAGGGGCTGGTCACTGAAATTTCAGGTGACTCCTGGACTTACGGTAGACCCTGTGGCGGTCAATAGGAATATCTAATTTCTATTGCGTAGTGACTTGGTTAATCTCAGCTAGTGTCAGTAAGTCTCAGTGTGTAACAAGAACTCTTGCTCCAGCCGGTCGGTGCACGAAATCCCTGTCGGGACGATTCGCAACTCAGGCAGAAACACTCAAAAGATTTGTTTCAAGTACCGCGCGATAACTTTTCGAAGAATTCTCTTGGGAAGTCACAAAAAATCTGCAGTTAGTCCGAGGGAGGTCTCTACGAAGTCTTCGTTATTCCGTTATTCTCCTTCATGATCTATACACTTCTGTCTGTGTTTGAACCATTTCTCATAGAATTTTTTATATTCCGCTTGAGACACATCGAGCACGTAGTTTTTTAGCAATTGTCAAATTATGTAGGATCCAACGAGAGCAAATATTTTTACAGCTGAATGATCATGCAATATTTGACGTATACTGGTGGAAGTAATGCCTAAGGTTGTATCGATCTCGCAGTATGCCATATGAGGATCTTGCATTGTCAGTTTTTTCACAGTATCAATATTTTTTGGCACAACAACTTATTTTGGACGACCTTCACGAAATTCGTCGGTGTGCGAATGGCGATACCAACGTTTCACAGTGGCAAGGGATGGGGCTTCATCACCTTAAACAAAAAAAAAGCGCTTGTATGATAAAACGTACTGAGGCGGATTGCTGTCAAAAATGTCTGACTTTTCGAATATGATAACGGTTTGCATCTAGCAACAATAGTGTTGCTAAGGCTCACAATATAAATAGTGCCCCTCGTATGTCTGTGATCTGATAGGTATGTCTCAGGCGATACGCACCATTCCCTCAATAATTTGATAATAGATATAGAGCACAAGGTCAGGTCAATACCCTCATAACATCTGTTTGTCACAAGGGTTGATGTGTTACTGCTATTCACTATGGTTAAATTGGTAGTTAAAATGTAATCTAAAACATAATGTTAATGCTTCCGGACATAAGCCACGCCTCCTTCACTTTTCCAGCTCCTTCTTCCTTTGTTTAGATCTGCACGGTTAGACTCGACCATGTTATAAACGTATGGACTGTCCAGACGTTTAGCCTCGGCCAATATAAAAGTTACTTATCTAAAAGTTGTTAACGTTCTTAATATTCCATATTGTGTAATGCGCATTCGCATCAAATATAATGATCAGTGGCCATCCTTTTGAACTGCAGTAATCCACCAAACGTCTCCATTCCTCTAATAGTGGAGGGTCTAGAGAATCAAATGGTTGGTATGCTGCGCAAATCACCGTAAGCTGTAGTCTTCCTCCTGTTTGGTGTTCGGTTTTAATTGCTAACAGGTCTTTAGTACATAACCTAGGTGAGCAAGTATAATCTATATCCCTCCAGATGTAAATCACTGTCCTAGGGTTTTCATCAGTTCTCTTGTAGATTTTTAGAACCGTATTATTCGCTTATACCCCTAATTTCTTCCTTGTAACATCAAGGTTCTGAAGTCAGAGCAAAAGTCGTATATTTCACTGTAATACGTCTGCTTAAGATGACCGAAGGAGAGTTTTAGTTGTGAAGAATTATTTGGATGAACATCAAATACGAGGATTTTAAGCAGTTAATTTAAGAATCAGAGTTATCCATCGGGCATTTCGAGAGCAGCTGCTCTTCGTCTGCCCTCGTGGGCTCACTCGTGGTCTGACATGTTCAGGCATTTATCTGAACCTGGCAGGCTTGAGAAAGTCCTTAGAACCAATGGCTTAAATTCTTGCACTTTCCTATGGTTTCAAATCGTCTACTGCCTCGATGAGCCATGTTCTAGATACCTCGTCTGAGCAGATGACTGGAAGTTAGTTGTTTTTAAATCGGCAGTCCTTAATTCTGAAGATGTCACCAAATTTTACCCCAACAATCCTATTCTCGAGGCTGCATCAATAGCCACTGCTTGTTCTGAGTTGAACTTCTCTTGCGGGAATTTCCTAGGTACAATAGCTAATTTCGGGTGAATTTGAACGGCGAGGCTGTATATGTCACCTGGATCAACGACTCTACCCCTCTTAGTTTCCCGGTTTTAATTAGGAGTGCAACCATAAGACCGGAACCGTTTAGCGGTTCCTGGTTAAGGGGTTGTTTCACATCACAAAAGAAGTTGCTGGCGATGGTACATCCTTATGGAAGCAGTACCATATTTGTTCTTTTATACTTTTTTTGGACCCAGCATTCTCAGTAGTTTTTACCATGTTTATGGAAATAATTAAAGATCCATTCCCAGCCGTTCCACTCAAGATGTTAGGAGCAGCACAGGCCTCTTGTTCGTTTAAAAATGATTTAACCCCTTCATCGATGTCCATTTCTCGAGAGAAGAATTATTCGTGGAGGGTTTCATTCTCCCTCCGTGTGTTTGTTTTTTTGTATTTTTCGGGATTCATGTCGTTCCCACAAGCAGCTACGGTAGTTAAGGGCCCATTTTCACAGAGCCCCGCTGGTGGGGACAAGGCAGTTTACACTTAGAGGTTGCACGGTGTTCCGTGTTTAACGGTGTTTAACAACGGATGAGTCACCATACCCTGGTAACATTCTGCCTTCAACACGGTAGTTAACGTCTTGACTAAGAGACCTGTTTTGGGAGCTGAAAATCACGCAACATTCGCTGCTTAGTCGTATTCGCACTGATGCTTCCACCTTACTAGCCACGCACTTCGGTTTCTCAAGGATCGTCTTCGCTGCGGCTTCCAGTTCGTCGCTACTCGCAGAAATTCTTAGGCCACCTAACCGCGGCCAGGTCAAAACTCACCTATAACTTGGTCAGGAGAATTTATTTCCCCTCCGTGAAGAGTAGTTGAGTTCATGAATTCCATAGAGGAGGTACTTATTTTAATATTAGGTCCATATTATGTAATGATTATATAAGTAATTGTATTATAATGGTATTCGTTTTGACTCAAAATCAAAAATTACTAAAGTATTATTTTGTTTTAATATAATAAGATATCACAATACATAAAATTACACATAGAAATTCTTGAGCGAAAATTAGTAGACACCCTGTTTTAGTTTGAGTTAGATTTTAACTTTTTAATATTGGCATATACTTTTTAATGCATATAAATATACGTTTTTAATTTAAATTATGATAAAAATTTTTTTTTTAAATGGGAAAAATAGTCAAAAACTGAATCTACAAAGCTTATACATAGTTATAACCTGATTCTAAGATACGGAAAGGCAGAAAAATAAAAAGTGGTTTAAAAGAATGATATCTGTTTTCAATATCAGAGAAACCAACCTTGAGCATTCGCAGTAGAGGGGTTTCCCTTCCTTTTTATATTAATGTTTAGCATTAAAATCTTTGGTGCTGGCGTTTTATTCCAATTTTCATTGCACTTACCTTTCCGCAGTCCAGTTGCACTTTTTCGAAAATGTGAACACTACTTTACAAAATTTGAGTTTCATTTTTTTATAAATATTAATTTAAGGCCATATGTTGAGCGGATCACGTGATCAAATTCCTACCTTACCGGCACTTTTTTATTTGTTAACATATTTTCATACGTAGCGTCACATCAAGTTGATAATTTGGGATAATAAATAAGAAGCACGTTTCTTACATTAGAGCTTCTTATTTGTTATCCCAAACTTTCAACTTGATGTGGCGCTTCGTGTGAAAATAAGTTAGGAAATTAAAAAAGTGTCGGTAAGGTGGGAATCTGGTAACGTGAACCACTCGTCACATGGCCTTAAGGTTCAAAATTTTTAAGTTTCAGACACTAATGGAATTCTTGCATATTTTCAAATATTTTTTTCACAGTGGAATTAAACCCTCACAGCGACAGGATATACTGGGATATCCCATTTGATCCCATTTATCTCCCAGGTTGTCCCAGGGATATCTCTAGGACGGTTCCCGGATATGCAAATGTCTCAAATAGGATATAGAAATTCAATTTATATCCTACTTGGGATATTTCAATATCCCGGAAACAATCCAGGGATATCCTGGAGATATCCCTGAGATATCCAAATTTCCACCTTGCAGGATACCCGTCAGGTTATCCCTGGGATATCCTTGGGATAACCTGGGAGATAAATGGGAGCAAATGGGATATCCCGGTATATCCCATTGCTGTGAGGTAAAGTACACTAAAAAATGAACATCATTTCTAAGGAAAGCTTATTCAAATGAGTTTGAATATATTTTTTAATGTTTTAAAGGTATATTATTTTAATTTTTGCTGGGAAATCTGAATGGTTGGACAGATTGTAGAAACCAATTCAGTCTGAGTAGTGCGGTTGCCCAGTTTGAGGAAATCAATATGACCGTTAGCTATTGCAAGGGTACACCGAAGCAGATAATAAGAAGCCATGGAAACACGAGAGCTTGCATGAGAAAATTCATAGACCTGAAAGAAGCTAAAAATGTATGACAGGACAGAATAGTGTGGCTACAAATATATAATAAGAAATCTTTGATGAAAAGTGTCAGTAGCGTGAATGAATCCTGAAACAAAACATAATGACTTTGTGAAGCTTTTCGCCTGGGGTGATTGCTAAAGAGATGAATCAGAAATCTGCGTGAGGGCAGTGTTGCCGAACGAACGTGTTATTTAAATAAACAACATGGGAATTCTTCATCAATCTAAAAATTTATACCCCCCCCCCCCCCCCCCCCCCCCCCCCCCCCCCAATAATCCCATTCCTCATAAAATGAACCACGCTTACCCCGGGTAAGCAAGTAGTCAAATTTTTAACATTTTGATTTTTTTTCATTTAGTGAGATTAAAATTGAAACTATAAGCATAGCAAGCCAGCGAGAGAAACTGTTTAAAAAGTCAATAATAGTCAGAGGGATCACAGCCCACCCTCTTTTTGACCTATTCCCCCTTTTCCTCATTTTTATCCCTAAATTTGAAAAATCCCCTAAAACACCTAAAATAGATAATTTTGACCCAATTTTTTCCTTTTCTCCATTTTTTGCAACGTTTTAAATGAACAGAAACAAGAAGCTGCGAAAGCTTTGAAAATATTTCTTCAACGATTTATTCGCTATTCATTCAATCAAGAAAGTAAAATCGAAAGATAAATCAATTTTGCAGTTTGAAATCAAAAACATCTTTTCGAAGCTTCACAGGCCAAGATTATCTAAAAGAAAGAAAAAAGGAGGAGGCTTTTCATGAATATATGGAATAAATTCTTTTAAATAAATAACTAGTATTAAATTCAAATTGAAACGCTTTAGATTCCTATATATATCTCCAGTAAAAATATTGCATTTTGAACCAAAAAGATTCATTTGCTACCAAAAAGCCTAATTTTTAACTTAAGAGATAAATTTCTAACTAAACTAATGTACATTTAACTAAAAGATTAATTTTTAATAAAGTAGTTCAACTTTTAATTAAGTACTTGAATTTTCAATAAAAATGAATGAATTCTTTACAAAAAATGTAATATTTGATACTTCCACCAAAAAACAGACGACTTTTCAAGAAATCTAGTTTATTTTTTAACAACACAGTTGAATTTTCTACTAAAAATGTTAGATTTTTAACACATAAAGGAGAATTTTCAACTGAATACTTACATTTTGAACCAAATAAAATAACGAATCTTTGGCAAAAAAATTAATTGATAGTGAGGTAGTTCAACTTTGAACTGTGGAGTTGAATTTTCAAAAAACAATTCTCAACAAAAAATGGAAATTTTTTTATATTTCAATCAAAAATAATTTTCTTTTCGATTCAAAATAATTGAATTGACCTAGAGATATGATTTTCGAACAAAAAAGTTGAATCTTTAACCCTAAATTTTGAATTAAAAAAAAAAAGTTTTTAACTAAACAGTTGAGTTTTGTACAAAAATAATCGAAGCCAAAAATATAATAGTAGACTTTTCAATGAAAAAGAATAAACCCCCAATAAAAATTAGAGCCCTTCAATAATGTATAATTAACTTGGATTTCATTGTTGCATTAATTGAACGTCTAAGGGAATAGCAACAGAAAAAGTCGGTTTGTTAGTAATTTTGGTCTTTTTTAAATTTCTTTTTAGCTTACTTGGAGAAATACTTTGTATAACTCAGGGTTCTGCATAGTGAAAAGAATAAACTAGAAAAAAATATATAAGAAAAAGGAATCAAAATGTAGCTACCCAGGGGGCACAACATTTTATAACGTAATTGGAACGTCCTAAAATCGTTTCTTGGACATACAAGTCAAAAAACGTCATTTAAACGTTTTAGAAACTGTCCTAAGTCAGACCAAATAATGTTCTAAAAACGTTTTATGTTCGAAATACGTCTTTAAAACGTCTCTGGAACATTGTATGTTTATGGAACGTTATACGGACTGACTTAGGACATTTTAAAGCCGTTCTAAAGATGTTCTTTAATGCTTGTGCCCACTGGGTACTGATAAAAATACATTTTTTTAAATTCGAACATAAGCATTTTTCATTTGACATTTAAAAAAAATGGTTTAATGACACAAATAACTAGAAACCAAATTCACTACATACAAATATATTATAAAAAGTTTTTGATAAAAAATGAAATCCCATTTTTGATCTAAAATTGAACTACTGAAGAGCTGTGATCCCTGCAGTCATATTTTTTCATAGACGTAAAAAGCTACATTTTTTAAGGAAAGTTGGGAACAGTTTTTGTTTAGACTCCCTCTATTCTAGACCTGGAAAATCTGAAAAAATATGTTTCAATAATTATATTTTAAAAATTGCCTCTTATAATATTGTTTATTTTTGTAGGAAAGTTTTTGAATTTATCCTTTGTGTCTTAAGTTCATTATTTCCGGAAAGTCTTAAATCAGATTTATGAGATTTTAGAACGGTATACAATGTAATGTTCTCTCATTTCCGCGACCTCACTTTATACCGTCATGCCGGATTTACTTAGACATAACATGCCTAAATAGTTAAGCTAGACAATCTATGCATATATTAGACGTGTTAAGCAGACGTGAATAGAACTGGATTAACCTGTAGGTACCGTAAACTTTAATGTCCAAAAATTCAAGCCTCCGATGCAAAAGACATCGGGCTTCATTATGCGGTCTCATCTTCAAGTGTCTCCGGATAACGGGTCTTAAACTCGAGTTTTATGATATATGTACATGTAACCGACACACCCCACAACATATGCCGCTTGTATTTACTTTACCTGGACAACATTCAACGAATCTTGAAGTTCATTGTCAATTTATGTATTTAAGATCAAAGAATTGTAAACTAATTCAAAAGATAACTCCATCCTTGATCTTTTTGACACTTGCAAAATATACTGCTGTTTTAAATTTGGAAATGCAAACTTTTTAGTATTTTTAACATTGACCTCGTTTACTTTCCACTGAAATAATGAAACAATGCTAAATAAATTCGTGACATTTGCGTGTTAAACATTTTTGGGATTTGACCTCATTGTTACAATACGAATGTAAGGCAAAATTGGAAACACGCCGTATTGTAACGTGAACATTACAATACTTGTAAGATCCAATTATTAAAAAGTCCATTGCGCCATTTTCGATTAATATCTCGAAACTACTGTTGTCAAAACAAACGTGTTTATCTAATTATTAATAAGTGCATCCGGAAAAAAATGTACAACGTTATAAATAAAAGAAAAACGCTTAACGTATACGTATACAAGTATCCCTTACGATCCCTTATGGCGACCTTCTTGTGCTTTGTAAGCAAACACAAATAAAAAAAAATATTCGTCTGAAAAATAGATTAATTAGGAAATTATAACCTATGGATTAAATTTGGGAATTTTTTTTTCGTAAACCTAATTATTAAATGTACATGGCGTCATTTGCAATTAACATCACGCAAAGTTTTGTTGTCAAGCAATCCGGCGTGTTCATGATTTCAGAACTATAAATAAAATTGTTTTATAATGAAAAATATGTAAACTTTAGATTTATTAGAAACGCAAGTTTATCTACATAATATATTTAACAATTTAGTAATAATAATAATAATAATCAGTGAGATAAAATAATTTTCTTCAACTACAAACAAAAACATAATTGAAATTAAAAATGACAGTCTCAATATTTAAATTAACCTACAAGGTCCATACTCAAAAACTGTTGATTATAATCAACCACAAAATTGAATTTCCTCAGCTTACTCCATAAATGCAACAATTAAATCTCTTGTGTTTCAATCATTACGAAAAGAAATTCCAAATGTATTCTATTCGAAATTTAAACCTTTGGAATTAAACAACTTTAAAAAATGGATGCATACAACACGAGTTAAAAGAGACTTATGATAATTTCTGTGTTATAAAATTAAAAAAGCGTATGGAGTTTTATATGTGTGGATATTTATTTTAGAGAGAATAAAGAACCCACTGTGAAACACAATACCGTGTTATATGGAAATTCTTATTCTCTTAAAAAGGAATCACAGCTCCCACGTGTGAAATTTCGGCGAATTTGTGAACTTTAAACGCTAAAAATGAGTCACACATCTTCAAGAAACACCGTGACTAGTCATTTTTTCACTCTAAAAATTACTAAAATCATTTGATTCGCTCACTCATAATAGATATGTGTGTATGATCATCTATCTTGACTTTTTAATATAATTTTCTTACTTCGTCCATCGATTCACATTACTTCCTCTAAAGATAAAATCAAGTATATGCACGTTTTAAGAAGGCCTATTGTAAAGAACATATTGTTATAATAAGTTGTAGCTGCAATTGTTGAGGTTGCTTAACATAAAAAGACATGAAATGATGCAAGTAGGAGCTTATTTTACGATAATACGGATGAAATATTAGTTTCAAGCAAAACATATTCTTTGTAAATGTGTACTTTTTAAAGGCTTCAACTTGAAATTCTTACTTCGATTTTGTAAGATATCAAGATTAAATGCTACACCTATTTTTTCAAAACATTTATAGTTTTATATGTACCTGTTAATTGATCTTCAGAGAGGCGAACTGAATTATTTCTTTATCTTCATCGTATTTCAAGACTTTTTTTTCATGATTCATAAATCGGCCGATACCGAAACTGATAATTTAAAGAATCTAAAAAATAATAAAAAAATATGGAAATTATTTTTTTAAATTATTTATTTAACATTATAATAATAACAAACATAAAAATATAAATAAAGTTGAACTGAAATCTAAGTATGGAAATTACTTTCACTCAAGATAACCATTTCGACTGCTATTTTGAAATAGAGGATTCTGAAATGTATTAAAGTTTGTACTAACAATTATGAGTCATTCGAAAAGAATGTGACGTTCGAAATACCAAAAGGGCAAGTTCATAAAACCCGCCGCAAATCTCCGGCAACTTGCACTGCATAATTATAGCACATAAATACGCATAATATCATTATTAGTAGTACGCGTGCATATACATACAACAAACGCATCGCACGCAAGACGCGCTGAGTTCTCCGATTCACATATAGTGAGCGCTCGGCTATGAGGTAAGATCGGCAGATTTGGCTAAACTCGGGAGATTATCGGAGTAATTCGGATTTTTTGATATTGTTAGGAAAAGTCCCCGAATATGAAAGTGAGGTAAGAAGGTACCTGGGGTGCCCTCGGTACAGGCGGGGGCAGTCAGTACAGTTCTTGACCTACGACAAGAAACACGCGCGGGCGTTTTTTACAAATTTATCTCCCTGCTTCTTACTGTTAGCATAATTTGTGAGCGTCGTTTTTATATTTTCTGTTTTATCAGTGTTTTTATTTCGACGTTCTATCATTATTATACAGCTATTTTTACCACAGAACATTTATGAATGAAATGCAATAGACAATTAGACTCTGGACAATTTAATATTAACGTTTTTATGTAACACAATCAGTGCAGTCGATTTCAAAGTTTTATTAATAAATAGAATTTTAGTGTATTTCGCGAGTGTTCACTTATTTAATAATATTTTTAAGAAACCACATTTTGCCCCTTTCACTGAAAGTTCGCGGTTTTTTTTAGAAAGAACAGATATAGTGAATTGCAATTTCCGCACCTGAAGCTTACAATTTTTGTTACTTTTTATCACAGAAAATAAAAATATCTCTTATTTCTTTCTCATTGACTATATTAATTTGTAGAATATTTGTAACTATTAATTTCTGTAATTTCTTTTTTATTATTTAATAATGTCATTATCAATTTTTATTATTCTGTGTTTTAATACATAAAATATCAATCCTTGCTACACAGAAAATCGCCGATCCTCCAATGTACACCGAAATCGGTATTCAATAGAGTTGCAACAAATTTGAGCCACACAGGTTCATTCGGAGAATCTAGGGGAAAAGCATCATTTAGACACTGTTTTTTCACATTCAGTGCAACGTGAAGTGTCGTCTACAAACTGTAAATCACCACTTTTTATTTCCTCCCATTTACCAGCGACTAAATAGTCTTGGAATAAAAATAGTACTTGGCGTGATGTAATATACAAATGTTAGGTTAGTCAAAACCTACTACATGACATTCAAACCACCAAAGCCGGGATGTACAAACTTAGTCGTGACCGTCTGCATTGAAATTGATGCCTGTTCGTTCGAACAAATTTCCACTAGATTTTCTGCGGAAGTTTAAAGGTACCTTAGATATCTAATCTTGCAGTGGCTAGTGTCATACATGAAAGATAAGGTAAATACAATTGTATAATAAAAACAGAAATTTGTTTTTCGCGATGAGTAGGGATGTAAATTTGCATGAAACTTTAGCCTGATGAAAAGTTTCATGAAACATTGGGAGTTTCGTGAAACATTGCAATGTTTCAAATATAGCGGCGGGAACATTCAAACTGATAAGATAAAAGCCTATTAGGTATTTTCACTTCAATAAACAGCTAAATTCACTTCGTAGATTGCTGAGGGGAAAATAAGGGTCCAAATGTATGGGATTCAGTTCATTTTTGCCCTATTTTGCTAACATCTTCGTAAAAGGTAATTTTTTCTATATAAATTTAGTTAAAAGATAGTTTTTATTTTTTAATTACTATTTAATGAAATAATAAAATAATAATAATGATGATCAATTACAAATATATTGCAGAAATAAAGTTTTTTCCATGTATTTGATCCCTTTTTCCCCCCTCAGCTTTTAACAAAGTGAAGTTAGCTGATGGTTGAAGTGAAAATACCTAATTGAGGCTTTCATATCCCAACTTTTTCCTGCCGGCTGATTTGATTAATTTTTCCGGTTTATACTGTGGACCAATGATGCCATTGTTGGCACCCTGAGCTACTGCGCTTGCGCTAGGGCTGACCGCTCATCGGCCGCACTTGGTGCGCGATTCAAAATTACATTAAGAAACCATTCTTATAACTTAAGTAAATAATTATTAAAATATTCACAAGGATATATACAAATTGTGTAATTTTGATTTCAGGCAAAAAAATACAACACATATATTATATTAATGACAGTTTATTTTCAGTGAATTCCAAAGACCGAATTATATTTTACAAAACATTTAATTTAAAAAGAAATTTTGTTTTAGAATTATTCAAATATTATCAGTATTATATTCTGCAATTAGCTTCAATATATCAAGCTGCTGAAATATCATATGGTATTTAAAAAAATGTATCCATTAACAAATATTTTGAGAAATATTAGTCTTTCAAATTCAATAAAAATAAACTGTTATTTATCAAATATATGTGTTATAAATTTTTTTCTTATCTGAAATCAAAACTTACACAATCTGTATACATTTTTGTGTATATTTTAATAATTATTTATTTAAATTACAAGAATTGTTTTTCAATGTAATTTTCAATCGCGCTTCAAAGGGTAGACAACCAGCGCTCAGCCCTAATGCACGCATGAATGAAAATTATTATCATTTTATTATTGCATTAAATAGTCACTAAAAAAGAAAAACTATTTATCAATTGCTCTTATACAGAAAAATTACTTTCTACGAAGATATTAGAAAAATAGAGCAAAAATTAACCGATTCCCATGCATTTGGTCAATCGTTATCCCCTCAGTATTCAACGAAGTGAAGTGAGCTAGTGATTGGAGTTAAAATGCCTTATTGTATATTTAGACGGTCATGACTTTTTCTATACATCCCGGCTTTAGTTTAAAAGTCGACGGGCATGACTAACCTAACTTTTGGAAGTTGCATTAGGAAGTTATAAATTTATTCTAAGTGACTGGTACGCCCTATTAAATGAAAGAAATTTGAAAATTAGGTAAATATTGTTTCAGTTGGTTTCCTTATTAACAATTATTTAGGCTAATATCGCAAAGCGAATAGTTGCTTTGACAGGTATTCAGATGGCTGACGGCGCGGTTCAAAACTCCACAACTCTGTATGAGCCAAAATTCAGTCTCCAAATGATACTTTCCCCTAGATGCCCACATGGGCACCTACGTTCAGAGGAATACATTTGAGACTTGAAAACTCTCTCAAATGATCATTGGGAGCCCAATGAAATTTGAGCTGCAACAAATTTAACACCAGCGTTTTTCTGTGTATTGAATATACCAATTCTTGTTCTCAATATATTAAGTTTTCATGTTCTAATTGTAAAGTTTCATAAGAACACTAACAATAATTCGTATATTTACGCAATTCCCCCAAGTTGTAATCGACTATATCAATTATTAATATTGCAATAGCAAGTATTGTTATGAAATTTCTTTCAGTGTAATGCCAGATAAAAGATTTTAGAATGGAATGGCAAAAGAAAAGAAAAAAATTAATTTTCAATATGATGACGTGTGGTGAATTCATTTATCATAATAATAAATCCGCCCTATCAGGAGATTGTACATAAAAATAAATTATTAATAAAGATTCTAAAAATATAAACACAATTATTATTCTGAATCACAATAATTATATAGACGCACACGCGCACGCGCTGCAGCCACACACACACAGGCATACACACCGCCATACACATATATATTTAGTTGAAAATTCAAAAATGGAACTGTTTTATTGGTGAAAAGTTTGACTGTGTATATGAAGATGCGTAGAGTTTTATCAAATTAAACTCTTTAGACGGTTTACTTAGAAAATTTCAATGAATTTGAAAGGACTTTAGAGAAGATAATTTTCTTAAATTCTCCTTCGTAGCATTATTAGGATTAAGGAAATGTGACATTATTGTAAATCAACTCTCAATATATGGAGCTCACTTTGTCCTTTAAATCAGTTTAGAAATGACTTTTAGAGCTGCCGCACAGTGCGGCGAATTAGCAAATAGGGGTTCAAAATGATCCAGAGCCTAAAATTTTCATAGGAGTCCATTTCTTTCAATTAAAGCTAATTAAATTATGAAGAGGTCTGTCGAGGGCGATTTTGCTAAAAAGGCTCTGTTTGTTTGTTATTCAAGTTCCAAAATGCCAAAAAACCATAATTTTTCATATTTGAGCTGCCTGTTCTGTAGCATTCATTGATTTTGCCACAAAAAGGTGAAAAACTGATAGATTTAAAATCGATTAACAAATCCTAATAACTTAGATGAAATTCGTGCAATCTGTTTAATTGTTATAAATAAAATTTATTAATAAAATCGATTATTGCTGTAAATTAAAGCCTGGAAGTTCTTTTCATCACGTTTTCCCCGCGAAATCGAATTAAATTAATGTTTCGTTGAAATCAAACACTAAAGGTTTTTTGGCTTTTTGGAACTTGAATAACAAACAGAGCCTTTTTAACAAAATCGCCTTCGACAGACCTCTTCAGAATTTAATCAGCTTTAATTTTTAAAAAATATGGAATCAGATGAAAATTGTAGCCTCTGGATCATTTTGAATCCCAATCTTCTCATTCCCCGCACTGTGTGCCGGTCGTGTACCCCGAGAATGGAGAAAAAACCAAATAGAAAATTCTAAAGTTCGAATATTTGTTCTTTTTTAAAATTGTATTTCATTATGCAGATAATATAAAATCCGGAAACCTACTTAAAGATAAGTAATTTATATCAATTTATTATAATTTTGTGATGAAAAAGAAATTTTAAACCAAAAAACTACAAACAACGCTGAGATTTTGAACCAGGATTTTTTTTCTTTTTATTATAAATTCAAAGATTAAGGCATAAAACAAATAAAAAACAATAAATAAACACACACACACATATATATATATACAGGATGAGGAAAAAGTATGAGAACCCCGGAAAATCTCAGATGGTTGGTCATGAAAAAAAATTTTTAAGGTCAGGTCTTATGTAACTTTCAACGAGGAATCCAGTGATGATCTTGGATTTGACCTTGTACCTCACCTTCAAGGTCATTTAAAAGTCAACTTTTTTTAAATGGGAATCCGTACTTTTGATATCGGCAATCGAAATAGCGTGAAATTTTACGTTAAAATATTCCTTGAGGTCCAAGGGCGACGTGACCCCTAGAGGTCAAATAAAAGTCAAATTATGCTTGCAAGAAAATCGCGCATAACAAGTGTTTAGACAAGAAGGTTAATGACAAGTTCAAATCCAAGGTCTTCATTAACTGCAATTTGATGGAGGGACATTATAACTACAATCTCCACCATATGACGAATTGTTACTTTACTTAGACATAATTTCGACGCGCCAAGTAAACTTATAGCATAAAGGTGGCAGTTGGGCATATAATCTAAACAATGTAAAATACAAACTATAAAATAGCCTCGAAAAGGACTGGAACTTTAATTGACAAAAGGCATGCAAACAGTTAATGTAAAGGTCAAGTTTTAGGCGACGAATGGAGACGGGATGTTTGTAATGCTAGGGGGGTGAATGATCTCAAGGTAAAAGAATTACGAGAAACTATGCACATGAGGGGAAACTAAATATTTTTTGTGTGTCTGTCACAAAGAAAAAGGGATGCTAAAGTAGAGACATAGAAAACAAAGTGATGAAAGGCCGATTGGAAATATAGTCAGGAGTAGATAGTAAATCACATAGTACGCAAGGAGTAGTTCTGATTTTGAATGAAAGAGCGAAGCATCATCTCTGAGATCATGATTTCATATCTCTTAGCCTGCTGTGAGCTAGAATGAAAGTAGGAATCAGAAGATAATTTATCATAACATTATACGCGCCAGTTGATAGTGATCCCAGATAAGTAAAAGACGCCTTCTGGGATACCTTAAATGACACCATAAATATTTGCGATCATGGTGAAAGAATAATTCTGCTAGGAGTTATGAATCGATGGATTTGCATCCAAAATCAGGGTACAGAAAGAATACAAGATAATTTTGGGGATCCAAGAACAGTATATAGCGGAGATAAATTAGTTAACTTATGCTTAGAAAGGGGTCTGTTTATCACAAATATTTGGTTTAGGCATAAAATGATCTACATGTACACCTGGCCTAAAGGAAATAGTCCCAGTATAATTGACTTTGTTGTTGCGGATGAAAGACTAAGAGAGCTAGTCAAAGATACAAGGGCCATGAGGGGTTCTAAATTCAATACTGTTTATTACCTTCTTATCTCCAAAATTAACTCAGGTCGACTATGGAGAGAAAAGAGAATCAATAAAACAAAGCAACCGTGAATTAAAATTAAGAACCTCCAGAAACCGGATGTACGAATAGATTTCCAAAGTAAGATAATTGAAAGCATAGACAGGGCAACTTGGGATGCGCTTATAAGAAATGAAGATATAGAGGGCGCATTGACCAAATTCCGGGATCTCATTGTTGGATCTGCGATCAAAGTGTGTGGTACCGCGGTCGTAGGAAGAATGCCTGGTAATGCATGGTGGAATGATGAAATTTAGGCTGCCCAAAAAACAAAGAAAGAAGCGTGCAGGAGAACTTTGAACAAAATACGACAAAATGACTTTGAAGGAAGCACGAAACTGCTTTATATAAAAATTAAGGGAAATAAAAGTACAAAATTTGTCAACATGAAAAATAGTAATAGGGAAATGCTACGTAGTGCAGACGGGATACTATATGCTTTTATAAACCCTTTTACGTGACAATTCGGAGATAAGGCTATAGGACACCACAACTGCGATGTAGAACACGATGCGTTGGAAAACTCAATTGAGAAAGTCTGTGTCACTAAGGTACTTAAAAAACGGTTAGGTTGCGGAGGTAGACTGTATTAACTCTGAAATGCTTAAACACGGTAGCGAGTACATACCACATAGACAGTGCGAATTGATAAATTTATTTATTGAGATAGGAGAAGGCCCAGATGATTGAAAAAAAGCGATTATCGTACCAATATAGAAAAGAAAGGCAGATAAAAATGACTGCGATAATTACAGAGGGGTCGTCTTATTAAGTCCCGCAAGTAAAATATACTCAAAAATACTTATTCGTAGGCTAATGAAAATAACAGAAGAAAGGTTAGTGGATTCCAAAGTGGGTTTATGCCAGGAAGGTCATGTACGGATCAAATATTTAGCTGAAGACAAATCACAGAAAAAAGTTTGAGAGTAGGAACAAAAGTTTTCTGTGCATTTGTTTACATAGAAAAAACTTTGAGAAAATATAAAGAAGTAAACTTTGGGAAGTCCTGAAAGAGTACAGAGTCAATAGATGACTCTTACAAGCTCTAAAAACAACATATATGGGTAGCAAAGCGAGTGTAAGGGTAAATGGGAAATTGAGTAACTGTTTCAATATTATTCAAGGAGTTAGACAAGGATGCGTTATTTCTTCATGGTTGTTTATGTTATTCATAAACAAGGGTTTAAGAATATCTCTTTTCGACGAAGAAGGTGTGGATCTCAAAACAGTAAGGGTACGTGGGTTAGCTTTTGCAGATGATAAGGTTGTTAAGGCAGAGTCAATCGAAGACTTGCAAAGAAAGTTGAATAAACTGAACAAGTTGATAAGTTCGTATACCTTGGTAGTTTATTTACTGGGGACAGAAAAATAGATGAGGAGTTAGATAGACGCGTAAACAAAGGTAAGAAGGTTATTGGTAGAGCAGGGCCTCTTATCAGAAGTAAAAATATATCAAATAAAGCTAAAATGGCAATATATAATTCTAGTATTGTACCGACTGTACTATAAGGGAAAGCATGGTTAGAATGTGTGAATGAGACCCTAGTCAGAAGTCGCATGAGAAGCCACAGAAACACGAGGACCTGAATAAAAAAAATACGTGGACGTAAAAGAAGCTAGAGAAGTATGCCAGGACAGAAAAGTATGGTGGCAAATAGTTAATAAAAAGAGTGCCAATAGAGTAAATGACGCCTGAAAGAAAAGACTTTGGATACTAATGGACCCAAGTGGGGAACCTCATATGACGACTTTGTGAGGATCTTCACTTAGCGTGATTGCTAGAGAGATTGATCAGCAACCTGTTTCGGAGCAGTCTTGCGGAACCCATAATAGGCGTCTCTTGGATGGAGGTCATGGTTCAGTTCGAAGTGGCAATAGGACCGAATCGAGGTTACGACCAGGCAATGGCCCCGGACAAACGCAACGTTCATGCAAAGACTGCATAAACTTTGGGTTAATATACACCCGGAACATGAGCATAAAACGCTTCAGTATTTAAGAGATCAGGTATCCTTTTTATGCAAAGGGAGATATGAAGCTCTTTATCCAGAATCCGCCTAGTCGAGAAGCGATTCAGGTCTTCGGGGAACAAATATATGGAGATACTTATAAGCTAGATGAAGACCCTTCAGATATCTCACTGTTTCGTGACTTTCGCCAGAGGCAACTGCAGCAACGTCCAGAAGAGGTGTGTGAAATAATTACTGCTGATGAAGTGAAGAAAGTTATCGCTAGAACTAAACACTTTTTAGCGCCAGGGTCAGATAAAATCAACAAATTTTGGTGTAAGAAGTTCACTGCTTCGTTCTACATCTAGCTTGTATATTTACTACTTTCTTGAGCGGATAACAACCTATCATCCCGTAGTAGTTAGTTGAAGGACGCACGGTACTGATTCCTAAGAACAAATACTTGTCAAGTTGAAAGAACTGCCTGGCCATAGCTTCTTTAAATACCAGCTACAAGCTATTCACTGGCATCCACAAAGAGAGGATATTAATATCTATCGAGTCAGTATGGAGTGCAATAGTTGAATAACGCGGATGTAAGAGATGATTGGCTGGTTGCAGAGAGAACCTGTTAGTGCACAGGTGTATTATCCAGGATTTCATCAGGTATCGACGGAATCTGTCCATGGCTTGGATTGACTACCGAAAGGCATTCGATAACACGAGCCATGAGCTACTTATTAAGCTCCTTGAGTGCCTGGAGGTACATTCAAAAATAGTGAGATGTATGAAAGAGCTTATGCTCTTGTGGCGGACAAGATTTGTCATAACGTCCGACAAAAGACGAGTGATTACAAGTTATGTCACATATAAGAGAGGGGTCTTTCAAGGAGACTCTTTAAGTCCGATACTTTTTTGCGGCTCCCTCTTTCCCCTATCCATTGTGCTCCGCGGCAAAAGCTCTGGATACCTATGTGGCCCGCCGAATACAAGAAAATTAATGTTCAACCACCTTTTGTACATAGATGACCTTGTGGCGACAGTAAATAGGTACTCTAAAGCCATTGGCATGAGCTTTGGGCTGGACAAGTGTGCCAGCGTCCATCTACACAAAAAAAATCTCAGTTGGAAGGGCTCGGTTCTGAAACTTCAACAAAATTTTAAACTAACTAATTGCGGATAGTTGTATACAAATGAATTTTTGCAACATTAATCATGCAAATCTTGTATTAAATTTTATCATAAAATATTCAAAGCTAATTAAACCGTTCAAAATGGAATTATTAACAAAATTTAACTTTTAAATAAAAATAATTTCAAAAATTGTTTTTTTAATTAAAGAATCTCTAAATATAATTATTTCAGATTAAAATTTCGAGAATAAAAAATCGAAAACGTTAAAAATTAAAATATTTGTGTATTAGAATTATGAAAATTGTATCATTAAAAATTCAAAGCTAATATTATTGCGACCAAAATTAAATTATTTGGAAATTTTAACTTTTAAATAAAAATAATTTTTAGTTCAAGTTGATTCAAGATTTAAAATTGTTAACTGTAAATTAATTTGAATGTTTTAAAGTCAAAGCTGCTGAAATTATAGAATTTTAAATTGCGATTACGATCACAAAACTTTTATTGATGCGATAATTTTGTCTGAAATAAATAAAAAAGTAATTCTCCCTTACTTTCACCGTTCAAAATGTCAAAAAAATGTATTATAAATAAAACTTTTAAATTGATATGTTTACAAGAACGTTTAATATAAAGACTGAAAAATCGCTTTTCTGGGTCGAAAATTTAACTGTTTTGTAGAAAATTCGTACTTTTAACTAAAAAAATCAACAATTGGGTAGAAAATTACCTTTTTGGTTGAAAATTTATCACTCCGGTTAATTTGTTTGTTTTAACATCAATTTTTTTATTAATAATCAAGTTTTTTCCTGAAACTTCATCTTTGTTGGTTAAATCTGACTGTTTTTTTATTTTCAATTACAATATTTTATAGTTGAAATATCAACTATCACACTTTACGTCGAATATTAATCTTTGTAGGTTGAAAATTCAACGGGAAACTAATATAATGAACTAAAGGACCCCGCACCAAATGTACAGTAAAATGGCCATCCTCTGCTGGATGATGATCGGAGACGGAGGGATTTCTTTTTTCCTTTCAAGACGGTGTTACAGACACCTAAGTTTACAAAACGATTGGACATATTCTCAGAAGATACTCGAAGTATGCATGATTCGGGTACATAGAGAGACACAATGCGGCTTTAAAAGAGTTATATTACCATCTGCGGCATTTCTATCGCGTTGATCTAATGCCCGTCTTGTCAGTGTAAGATCAACTGGAATTTCTTTTTTTCCACCACTCAACGTATCAGTCCTACAAAGCCTGATATTGCCCTCCAAAATCTAAAGACCAAGATAATTTACGTGATTGAATTCTCGGCACCAGCCGATGCTAATATCACGGCACGGGAGAAAAAAACATGGGCTAAATATCAGGCTCTTCTTTTCGAGCTGAGCAGGCTGTACCAAGGCAAAGTCCATCTTGTGGTTCTCATAATCGGCTGCGTTAGAGGTATGAAAGCTTCATTTCTTAGCCAACTAAACAAAATTCCGGCTTGCCAGCATCAGACCTAAAAAAGTAACTCTAAAAAAGTATCCAGTGGTGAAACCTTCACCTTCAAATGTATCGACTGCCGCGTAAGGTCATCCGCGGCTGGAGACCGCCCTCTGAGGAAAAGTGTTTTACGAATTATCTGGCGTAAATTTCGCTTTCTTGCTTATCTTCTAGTATAGAAGCAACAGGTGTGGATGACGTACACGTTCCAGCTACGTCGGGATTAGTTGCTTTAAGCAACCATGATCGTATCTTCCGGAGCCTACAACTTCTCTCAAAGAATATATATATATATACCCTCCAGTTACTGTCGAACACCCACCCAAACCAGAGGAGGTCGAAGTATTTTGGAGAGAAGTCTACGAAGTTCAGCATAGACTGGACGAAGACTCAGAAA
>NC_046664.1:86278446-86282008 GCF_010883055.1 Belonocnema kinseyi | reverse complement strand
TCTCACGATAATGTTGCGGTAGGGCTTGAACTTCCCTCTCATGACTTTGACGGCTATGTTGGCGGGAGCACTGCCACTGACCAGATAGGCCAGATAGGCTTATAACAAAGAGGAAAGGGAAGACACCAAAAGCCAAATAATAATGGAGAGTATATTAAAAAAACTGAAAAGCTTTTCGCTTCCAGAGGACCGTCGGGGTGCCCCTGGAGCCATGGCTGGGGGCCACAGCATGCGGGAAGGTGGCGATGATGAGCTGCGAGATGGTCAGGCAGATCTCATTAACGTAACAGCTTATCAGCAAGAACATCTGCGACAAATGGTAATAAGTGGAACATCAACTGTGCCTGCTGAGGATGCTTTGGCTAGCGTCAGCTATTTGCAGCCAAGCACCTCGATAGAAACACGGTGGTAGAGCATCAAGTATGATACAACAATGAAAGAGGAATTGGTTCGTCTCTATTAGCAAAGTGCGAAGTTTGAAACGAAAATGGAAAAAGCATGCAATTTAAGAATGAAATTTGCTGCAACGTTTCCTAATATACAGAAAGTCGCACTAAAAAATCTTATCGCTAAGGTGAAAGACATTAGGACTAACCTACAGATCACGGAAGACCGAGCAATGGAGATTAAAAAACAGGTTGATTTGGCGTAGAAAAACGTTGGCAATGAACATCAGTTAGAGGAAGGCGCGTCGCATGGTCAAACAGGGGCAATTAAAATTCTTCTTCAAACTATTGGTAATCCAACACCACCACATCATCCAGAGGTTCAAAAAGCTGCTACCAAAATGGAAGTGGATGAGCAGCTTCTTATTGATGAACTCCCCTTGAAAGATGTGGAAAACGAAGACTTAATTGAAGCTGAAGGCATAGATGCTAGGGATAATGAACATCATGTGCCGCATCCATTAGAACCACATCCGGATAGTAATGACGATGATGTGGATAGCAAAATCCCCAAAAACTGCAGCACCTTGAAAGAAATTTTGATCATACTTTACTAGAGTTCAGATATGTAGAACAAACACTAAAGCATTCTCTGCCCAAGATGAACAATCACAAATGATCTGCGTGCGCTAATAGAACACCTCAGCAGCAAAGCTTTACCTACGTCTTTGAACGTAACACAAACTGTATTAGAGGTGCAAACTTTTATATACTATGCAGCTGCAGCAACCGTTAGAATGTTGGGCCACAGAACTAGGCCTGAAAATGCAGTTTTTGTCCCGGCAAGGGATTGAGATCCACTATGAAAGGTCAGGTTGAATATGAACTTTAGCAAAGTAAGGTGCACATTGGCCGATTAACCCTAGTATAAAAAAGGAAATAGAACCAGAAAGCAATATTAGATGAGATTATGGACTCCCAACGGCAGAGATCTGATGTTCTTACTGTCAGACTGCGTCGTTTCAGACAGATGAAAGAAGGGTCTATCGTGAACTAAGTTTAAAGAAAAATAACCAGCAAAACACCGAAGTCCCTCAATTGGAAGATATGACTAACTAAGGGACAACTAAGGGTAACTAGATCAATACACTTTACGACGGGTATATTTCAAGGAGATTCCTTCAGTGCAGTATGGTTCTGTTTACCGTTGAACCCATTGAGCAAAACACTAAACAGCAATGTCGCATGGGTTCATAATTTATGATAATGAGAATGGTATTCAAGTGACCCATCTTCTCTACATGGATGATCTGAAGCTGTACACTAGTTCAGCCCAGAAACGGCAGCAAGTGATCGATGTCACACAGCAGTTTTCTAATGATATCCACATGAAGTTCGGACAAGATAAATGTAGAACAGTGCACTTAATTAGAGGGGAATTAGGGACCGCAGAGTTAGAGAACGAGTTTGAAAATTACAGCGAGGCAATGGCTGCAGGCGAATCATATAAATATCTGGGTATTCTTGAATCTAAGGGTATTCAACGTACGATAGTGAAGACAAGCTTAACTATTGCCTTCACTACGAGACTCAGATTGATTATAAATAGTTTCCTCAAATCGGCAAACAGAATCAGGGCAATCAACACATATGCTATCCCTTTCCGCATAGAAATGATGAAGCACCGAAAGCATAACGAAAATTCAGCGTTTGAAAGGGTAGTTTTCCCACGACATATAGGGGTAGGGGCATTGTAGATATGAAAAAACTGTGTGAGTCTCAAGTTATACAGTTGCGACAATATTTAACATCAAACGAAATGTTGCGCTTTACAGCACCATCTGTAAAGTGGATCTTGACTACACCCCCTTAATTTGTCTTCAGATGAGGCCTTGAATATCAGCGCAGAAGCCATAGAAATCAGTAATCAGAAATACAATATTACATCAAGACGTGGTTGACCGGTGCCGATTATGTGGAGATAGCAACTAATCCATCGAGCACATTATTGATGGCTGTCGCATGATGGCTCAAAGAGAATATACGCAGAGACATAATGATATAGCGGCCATTAAACATCAACAACTTGCCCTAAGCCTAGGACTTTTAAAAGAATGGATGTCTTTCTATAGATATATTCCAATGCTCGTTTTAGAAAGCGAAGATTACATTTTATATTGGGATGTTACTATCCAAACGGATCATTACATCTGGGTCAATCGAACTGACATCGTGATGCGAGAGAAAAGGGTGGAAGAGTCTACAACATCGACATTGCTTGTCCACTTAACCGAAATTTGCAGTCAATCTATACAACCAAGATCCACAAGTATAGAGAGTTAAAGCATGAAAAAAGACCATGTGGAAA
The DNA here is from genome assembly GCF_010883055.1 of Belonocnema kinseyi. Taxonomy (NCBI): domain Eukaryota; kingdom Metazoa; phylum Arthropoda; class Insecta; order Hymenoptera; family Cynipidae; genus Belonocnema; species Belonocnema kinseyi. The sequence continues at coordinate 86,279,254 of NC_046664.1, read as the reverse complement.
AATATGAATCATACATATAGTCATCCCATTGTGATTTCAGCTACAGATAATGTGCGGGCAAGATGCACTGAACATCTTGAACATTAGGAAACAGTAGAGTATTGTCAGAAGCTCAGAAAGCGGTTTTATTAAACACCTGTCGCATTGTAAGAAACTTTCTTGGCCATCAGAAAGCGAGCCTTATAAGGTCTCGATACCTCTTTTCTTTTCATTCTCCTTGGCTATGATGTTTATATCAGCTGGTGCCGAAAATTCGATAACGAACATGGTTCGCTTCTCGCAGTCAAGAAGAACCATGTCAGGCCTCGAGTGAGCAACAGAAACAATTGTCGAGAATATAAAGTTCCAGTATATGCGGCACTTCCCATTCTGGACAATTGACTCAATTTCTCTAGGAGCATTTAGAGGAGCGATATTAAGGTTAATGCCGTAAGAGTGACAGAGATGGTAATAAAGCACTCATAGTGCCGCATTGTGCCTTTGAATGTAGGTCGTTCCCACGTGAGTTGGACAACAAGATAGCATGTGAGCTAAATGCTCGGGGTGTGCATGGCACGCCCTGCAGCTATCATCGGGATTGTCTTGGCTCAAAATGTGGCGACGGTATGTTAAGGTGGAAATGAAACCGTCTTGGCATGGAAAGATGAAACCCTCCGTACCAGACTTTAATCCGGGAGATTTAAGGAAAGCAAACGTTAGCTCACACGACATTAACTGATCCTTCACATTTCTGTGGAAGATACCGTGCATCCTCTTATCGAGGAGCTGTTCACGAAAGTTTTTCTCTTGTGCTTTCTTAATCTGGGCT
>NC_046664.1:86275977-86278346 GCF_010883055.1 Belonocnema kinseyi | reverse complement strand
AAGAGGGTCTCTTCCATTTGCAACTCTATGTGCTGTACCCAGAATAATCCTGTTGTGAAGACATTCAAGACTCAATATTCCGCGACCCACTTGACGGCGTGAAATGTACAGTCGCGGAACGGAAGACTTAAGATGCATACTTTTGTTCATGTGATATCAAGAGATCTGAGCTCGTTCTTCGTCCATGGAACAACTTCAAATGAATAGAGTAATACCGGGACGGCAAGCATGTTCGTTGCAGATACTTTGTTCTTCGCCGACAGTTCGGAAGACCAAATCTGTTGGATGAGACTTTTGTATCTGCTTCGTATCCTTCATAGATATCACATCCTGAATGCGGCTCTGTGGCACGCCCAGGTATGTATAAGTCTCTCTAATGCAAAGGTGTCGTATGGCGCTTCTATCAACGAGCTAAGGATCTTCAGAGATGCCATTAAGTTTTCCTCACTTCAAATAAACCTTGGCGAATTTGTGTAACCCACATTCCATTCCAATTTCCTTAGTATATCGTTCGACAATCCCCAGAGCTAGATGCAGTTGCTCTCTCTTTTTAGCATAGATCTTAAGATCGTCCATGTAAAATACATGAGTGACCTTGTACTTTTGATCTGTAGGTTTGCCGCACAAGTACCGTCGGAATGGCGAAGTGCTAGAGATAGTGGCAATAATGTAAGGCAAAAGAGGAGTGGGCTCGTGGTGTCGCCCTGAAAGACACCTCTCTAAAAGGTGACCTTGTTAGTTGTCACACGATTTTTCCAGATGAGATAGTAAATCTGGTTGCCTATTTTCGGCAGGAGTATTGTGCGCCCTTGCACCAACCACTCTGGAATCGGCTCTTCTGACTTCAAATATGAGGTGAAAATACGGGCCACGTGCTGATGGGTTGAAGGAAACTTCTTCCACCAGAAGGTTTTGATACAATCTGCTCCCCGTGCGGAATAGTTCTTCATCCCGCTTAACACTTTTTTCACCTCCTCGGTAGTGATGGGTGGGCATTCTTTATCAGGTTTTATGAGGGCAACACATAACTCCTTGAAGCTATTTATATTTTCTGAGTCTTCGTCCAGTCTATACTGAACTTCGTAGACTTCTCTCCAAAATACTTCGACCTCCTCTGGTTTATGTGGATGTTCGGCAGTAACTGGAGGGTCTTGGAAGAGTCGAGATGGGTCAGAGAGAAACTGCTGATTTAATCTGACCCACCTCTCCCTCCGCTCTAGACTTCTCTTAGCGTCAGATAGTATCCGTATTCTCTCTACAATATGCTGCCTGATAGTCAGCAGCTTTGACTTGTTAAGTTTGTGATAACGGGTCCGGAGTTCGCGCGCGAACTTTCGAACATTGGCGGTAAAATTCCTGCCAGATGTGATGTAGTCAATCACACACTGAATGCGGGACGCGTACTGTCTTGCCCAGCTTATCTTTATGGCAAGTTGATGCATTCGCCTTTTGGTCTTATGATCAACCGTTGGTTCTGTTTTACGATTCGCATCGGCCAAAGCTCTCGCTGCATTATACACACAATAATTGATAGTCCAGAGGTCGGAATCTCCGGAAAAATGTCCACGAAGCTCGTCATCCATTTCAGCCAGATCTTTAGCCTTGAGAGAAACCTTGGTGTTGATGTTTTTCCGGGTTGTAAAGCATCGCTCTTCATCTATTGGATGCCTGCCCGCGGTTGGTCTTAGTGTCGCCTCTCTTTCTTTGTTGCTGGCTTGTTCTAGCTGTGGTAGAGTAGGCGTTCCGCTTACATAGCCCCTTTTATGGAGTAGTTCAGCATGGTTTCGCAGATGTTGCTGCGAAAAGTGCGATAGCTCAGGGTGTTTCTCGCACCACAGAGCATGCAGCCGTGCCATGTAACCCCGTTCACGGGCCACACTCGCATCGTAGCAGTCTAGCAACTCGTGATTCAGTTACTCCGTTCACCCAAAGGTCACGAGATCCCGCCGATCCATCGCATTGAATCCATTTTCATTGGCTCCCCCAGCTCTAGATTGGTCGGCATTGTGGGCCGACCGATTGTCGGGAGCCCTGCTCGTTCTGTAGTTTTGAACCGCACTTACTACAACTATGTTTGGTGTTGTCATTGTTGTTCCCACGAGAAGCTAGGGAAAGGGGTTCGTCCATCCTTGTAGAGCCCCGCATGCAAGGATAAGGCTGCGTACTCTGAGAGGTCGCCCGGTATCCCAGAGTCACCGTTCTAGGCACCTCACCCAGGTGCCATTCAGCTTTCAGCACGGTTTTCACACATCCGCTTGGGGGTTAATTCCTTCGGGACCACCCCTGGACAATTGTCAGCGACTGCCTATTTATTTTTGTTATCATATTCAGCAGAAACCCTTGGTACAGGGACCCTCTATCCGCAACCC
>NC_046664.1:86273019-86275877 GCF_010883055.1 Belonocnema kinseyi | reverse complement strand
AAGAAATGGCATTTGAGAAATTTCAACGGACACGTTCACTAAATCGTTCTCGTAGGCAAATAAATTTACCCATGTTTTTTCATTTGCAAAAAAAAGATGTTTTTAGGCGTTACACTGGGGCTTCAATTTTTCCTGATTTGAAATGGAGAAGTCCTAACACTTGTTACAGGTTCGACCTGGAGAGCAGTTATAGATTTATTTACTTAGTATTACTCAGCCTTGCTACTCTTTGTCAGTGACCGTATTTCATGACCCAGAAAATACGATGCAAACTGAGAGGCCCGACCGGGGGTAAACTTTTTTTGCAGCCGTCCACCTGCAGTCCCTTCAGCCGGTTTTCAATTTAAATGTGTCATTTTTCATCAGATTTTTCCACTCTTTTCTCAATTAAGTTCTTCAAAATATCAAGATATACAAGTATATCCGAGGCTTACAATGAGCCTCCAAATATGGCAATTTTATGCGCTTTTTAATATGCCTAAAACTTTTGCAAAACATTTCTGATGTATAAAAATTTTATAAATATAATATTCACTAATAAGAGATGAAGCATATAAATGTTCAAATAAATTGACTTATAATTTCCTGGCCAAAATCAAAGAAATAAATATTGGAAACATTTTACATGCTAAACTCCATAAGATATAAAAGTGGATAGAGCAACGGCTAAAAAATTTTTTTTTGAAAATAAAAAAATATGGGTAAATTTATTTGCCTAAAAGAACGATTTGGTCAACGTGCCCGTTGAAATTTCTCAAATGTCATCCTGCAGCTAGTTATCCTAGGCAGAATACATTTTTTCGCGGTTAGAGTATACATTTCCGGCAATTCAGGCTGTATGCTAGTTACAGGTGTATGAATAGAGTCAGCCTCTGGTAATAAAACTGCTTCTTTAGTGATCGAAGTGTGTTCTTGTGATTTCATTTCTACGCGTCGAGGTTGATAATTTTCGTTTCATTTTATTTGACTTTTTGGGGGTTCTGAGTTATTTCTAGATTCAGTTGATTGTGCGAAAGATGTTGATAGGGCTTGTGGTAAACCAAATCCCGAAGGATGGATAGTTGCTACTACGTCAGGGGTTGGAGGAGAGTTTGGCGAAGGTGCAAAGGTTACGCTCTTGTGTTGCTTCCTTTCAGGCAATGCTTGCTCTAAAGGAGAAACTTATTTGTCTATTGCTAAAATCACGTTTTTTCGGATTGCGCATCGGTTCTTTTTTCTTCTTCCGAACTATCTTTACTATCACTTTGAGGTGGACTTATGGTTATGATGGGCCCGGTTTCTTTTTCTTCTTTGGCTTGATCTTCATATTCTTTATCTTCAAATAATTTCTGAAATTGCCCTGGTGCTTTTCGAGGTGTGCTCAGGGGTAAGTTGTGGGCTGTGAATGCTGTTAACGGCATTTCCAAACTGGGTAAAACTCTTAGTTTTTTTTGAAATATAGAATGACTGGGTTTATCGATTTTATCAAAGTTATCTTCTGAGTCAGTGCTTTAGTCTCGGTAGTAGGGCTTGGATTGTCTTCTTTTCTCTTTTGCCTTACGCCGAAGTAAACGCCTACCTATAGTGCTTTCATTTAAACTGCTGGAAGTTTTGGAAGCGGGGCCTGTAGTTTGACTGCTATCGTTAAATTTCGCTTGGACGTGTCTACATTGGTAGTAGCCTGGCAGGATTCTTTTCATTTTTCTTCCTACTTTCATTTGATGAACTGTTTGAAATGGGATTTCTGGAAAGAGCGTCGGAATTTAAGTTTAACTTTCCTGACTTATATTTAAAGGAATATTCATAGTCTCTCAATTTTAATCGGCAACGAATTAAACGTTGTCCAGGGTCTTCTACCGAATCTATTCATTTTAAAGGCTCATGGTCTCTAACTAGTGTAAATTTTTTTCCATAAATATGGGATTGATATTGCTGTACTGCATATAAAACTACCAACCATTCTTTTTCCGTAGTGGAGTAATTGCACTCGGCACTATGCAGTACATGGGAAAAATAGGAAGGTGTATTCCTTCTTCTTCTTGGCTCAACACGTTACCTTCCTCGTATCCTGAGGCATCAGTTGTTATGATGAAGTGTTTCTGAAAGTCAGGATATTGTAAAATTGGATTTTCACATAACGTTAAAGGCTTGGTTCTTGCTGCAATATCTTTGATAAAACTCCTATAGTACCCAAATAGTCCCAAGAATTGTTTTATATTTTTAGGATTTTTGGGTGTAGGAAACTATTTCACTGCTTCGATTTTTTTAGAGTCTGGTATTACCCCGTGAACTCTAATTATATGGCCAAGATATGTAATTTCTTCACAAAGAAAGTCCCTTTTTCTGATTGAATTAAAAGATTTGCCTCTTCTAATCTGTTTAAAAGGCGCCTTAGCTTTTTGGATTTCATTCAATTTGATGAAATCCGCTAGCTAGATCAAAACTGTAAAGTATCCTGCCTTTCCTAAATGATCTAATATTTCGGTAGTGTTTGGAGGCGAGTAAGTGTCGCCCATTGTTTTTTCATTTAATAACCTGAAATCTATGACTTCCCTATATTTTCTTGTTCCTGTGTGGTCCATCTTTTTGGAGATTATTAACATGGGAGAGCTATAAGGTGACTTCGAATGACCAATGGCACCTTCTGTCTATAACAATTTTTGCTTCTTCCTTTTGAGTGGGAGAAAATCGATAAGGTCGAACGTGAATTGGCAGGTCGTCAGTAGTGTATATTTTATGGTGCACTATGTGCGCTGGAGTTAAAAGCTCTCCAGTCGGATGAAAAACATCAAGATATTCTTGAATTATTTGTTTCACGTGTTCTTTTTCTTCTTTATTTAGATGATGTAGCTCTAAGATTTCTAGAATGGATTCTACTC
>NC_046664.1:86258740-86272919 GCF_010883055.1 Belonocnema kinseyi | reverse complement strand
TTATAGGGCATGTAACGATACTGATAGGGAGGCATGTCGTTATTTTGATTATTAAAAGTCCCAGGAGAATAAGGACTCCTTATGATTCCCGTTGCATTTGGTTTCTTATCAGTATTTTTAGATGAATCAGGAATGGTTGCAAATCGCACATGTGGGCTCGGGCCTCTGTCTCGTGATCCGGAGTAGCTCGGTTGAGGATATATTGATTCTCAGTAATAACTTATAGGATACTAAAGATTCAACTGTTCTCGTGCCTCGTATTCAAGCGCCACTTCCAATGCTGCGCCTAAACTCCCAGGATTACGTGCTTCAATCAATTCCGAAATACCGTCATCCAGGCCTCGTTTAAAAGCTTCGAAGGCACAGTCATTTATTGAGAGAAATAGTTATTCGACATTTGGATATTTGTCTTCAAAGGCTGCTTGGACTTCTGAATTTAGAAGGGTTATCCGATCAAAAAATTCTCTCACATTTTCTTCGCGATTCATCCGGATGGTTGAAATTTCGTGCAAATACCAGGCATAAGTTTTACGAGGCACAAAATGCTGTTTTAAGTGCTTTATTTAATTGGTTATGGTTGTAAAATTTTTCCATGAATGGATTCTCTTGTCGCACCTTTTAATCGTGCTAATACAGCCTCAAGATATTGTTTTTCACAATTTTCTGGCACGGATGATTTCCCATTTATTATATCTTGGATAAAGTCTCTAACGGGCTTATTTTTCCCATCATGACTAGGGATATTTATAACCCCTTTTTGTACGGAAAAACACTTTGCCATGGTGGTTATCATGGCCTCACTAAGTGAACGGTTAACATCGCCGCTGAATTGAGTTTCATTTGTATTATCTGGCATTTTGCTTTTGTTATTGAAAGTTGTCTTTAATAAGAAGTAAATTATAATTGAAGGATAAAAGATTAATTATCTGTAATTGGTTTTAAATGTAAACGATAGGATCAAAATGAATAAAAGTTTTCAAAAGAGGATACGAATTACTGGATTATTTCCTTTAATTATAATATCTTGGTCATATATCGCGTGATATTTTTGAAGGTTAAATAACTAAATTTTTAAATCTAAACTTTTTGAGATGGGTTTTAAATTTTGAAAGATAAAATGTTTGAATATCGCGGAGATTTGCCAAGTTTGTTGCGTATAATATAAATTGGCGGTGCTTTAAACCCTTCACTTACAAATTATTATATCGTATGTATCTTACATTTATTTTTGTACCTCGCCCCTGGAATGCTTATTCAGTTATTGCAAAATTAAGTACAAATTTTATTGATCCTGATTGATTAAATTTTTTCGTTCTTCTCGGCTTCTTGAGCTACCCTGAAAAATGTATCATTTTAATAAATTTATATTATTAGAATTTATTATATGCATTGCTATTGAAACAGACATATTTTATTTTGAGGAAAATCCAATGGAACCGCTCCACAGGGCTCCAGTATACGAATGCAAACTTTTTGAATTGGAGCAACTTCCTTTTATGAAATCATTCAAGCTCATCATAGAATTCTGAATACTTGTATTTGACGTAGTTCTTCGTGACAATCTAACCTATTTCTGCTGTTTTTATTCAATAAACTTATGCCCTTTCCCACTATAGAGTTTTGATCATTTGAAAACAAGGCACTATAATTCAAAGACCATTTACATGAGCTAAACGCACCAAATTTTAATAAGTTCATTTTCTTTAAGTTTGATACACTTTATTGGCGGTTTACATCTTGATACAATTAAAGTCTAATTTTTTTTATTATATAATACCTTCATATTCGTTAAGGACATAAGTGTTTAATCATAGTTCAGCAAGGCTATGGGAAAATATACTGTTTGATTAAGTGGGTTACGGGTATGCCAAATAAAAATACAACAAAGCATAAGGGGCTTCCATGGATTATGATTTCACGTGGAAGGAAAGTAAGATGCAGATAATGCTAAAGGACGGAGCTAGGAGGCAAATTAGTGAAGGGAAAGCGGCGAGGTAGGGTATCGGAGAATAAAAGTAGAGGATAAATCAGTTTGGAGGAGTAGTGAAGGTACTTTATTGAAAGGTAGCCGGAATGAAAGAGAAGGATAAGTATTCATTTTGCGTCAAGAAGCTTCCAGCCATAGGTGCAGAACGTGTCATGCACACGCTGAATACCTAGAACACATACTAACTAGGTGTCCCACGCACGTCAAAAAAGCATATTAGTATAGACATTATGCATCAGACGTGGTCATAAGTATGGCCATAAGTGTAATTTTCCTCGATTCTACTGGGAGTCAGTATCATTTTCATAGATGTTAGCTGCTCCCAGTGGAACCCTGGGGTGGTTTCTTAACCTGTTTTTTTAGCAGGTGCCATTTTAGACAATTGCACCCGATCCTAGCGAAATCGCCACAACGTTTCAGCTCTACAACCAGCTTCTGTATTTCCCCCCCGCCCCAAGTGTCTTATAATTATGATGACATGCAGGGTTGCTTTTCACGTCACTAACAAGGGAAACCTTGGCTCCTCCAAGAGCAAAGATGATCAAGACGACTAGCTTAACAGAATATTCCGGATATAGCCGTCGCAACACCCTGATTAGGTCTTTATACCTCTTCTTTTCATTCTCCTTGGCTGCGATTATCTGGTCGACTGGTGCCAAAAAATCGATAATAAACGTAGTTCGTTTCTCGAAGTCAAGGAAAACCATGTCAAGCCTTGAGTGCACGACAGAAACATTTTTTTAGAATACAGTACCCTTTCACTTAACGCGATAGTTTTTGCACGACATTAAAAATCGCTCTCCCTTTGAGCTTTATCCTCATATCTGATTGGTTTAGAAAATCGAATTAAATCAAAAAATGTAATGTCAAAATTTGACTTTTGAGTAAGCCAAAGGGAGAGAACATTCAGAGGTTATTATACTAATTTTACTTACGAATCCTAAAAAACTTAATTTTTTGTTATAAGTGTTTTTTGGAAAAAAGTGTAATATTTGAGAACTCTAGATAGGCATTTAAGTTTTTTTTTGTTTTCCGGTCTAGAATTTCTAACCATTTCTGAATTAGGTACTTAAAATTAAAGACTGGATTAAGTATTAACCTCCTAAGTAGGTTACATGGATTGAATGTCAATATTTAAAAAAATTATATTCATGCGCGAGTATTTTGTTTAATTCAGGCGCTTATATGTGTCAGCAGTGGAAGCAAAACAAGTAGGGCAAGTCGCGATATCTGGTATTGCGATAAGTGGGCGGGTAGTTTATGTAGTGCAAAGTATATTTTCCACTCCTCATTTTCGACAATTGACTCTATCAAGGTTAATATCGTAAGAGTAACAGATAGTGTCGCATTGTGCTTTAGTTGAACACCGATTCCACGTGAATTGAATAACTAGATAGCATGTTATAAAGGGCTCGGGGTGTGCATGGCACGCTCTGCAGCTATGATCGGGAATGTCTTGGTTCAAAATGTAGCGACGGTATGTTAAAGTAAATATAACACCATCTTATCACGCTAAAATGAAACCCTGCGTGTCTAACTTCAATTCGGCTGATTTGAGATAAGCATGTCTGTGAAAGATGTCGTGCATACTTTTGTCGAAGAGCTGTTCGCGGGAGTTTTCCTCCTATGCTTTCTTGAACCGGACCTTCAGGAGTGGGTATTCGAGATAGATAATGGTGAATGCATTTTGCTTACGCCTGTTGTTGAAATCAAGACCAAGAGTTTCAGCAGCCTCATGCGCTGCTTTGACCACTTTTTCGTGTTACTGACTATTTAGGAAGAGCTTCTCATCTATTTTCGACTATATATGTTGCAGCCGGAATGATTATGTTGTGAAGACGTTTAAGATTTAGTATTTCAGGACTAACTTATGTTCATGTAAGCTTATGTTCAATGGCAAAACCTATCGTGATCCGATGTTTAGGGATCAAAGCTCATTCTTCGTCCATGGAACACCTCAAAATGAATAGAGTACTACCGGGCCAGCAAGCATGTTCGTTGCAGATACTTTGTTCCTCGCCGACAGTTCGGTGGACTTAATCTGAACGATTAGACGTTTGTATCTGCATGGGAGAGCATTTCTTATAGAAGTTACATCCTTAATGCGATCCTGTGTGGCACGCCCAGGTATGTATAAGTTTTTTCAGCGTGAACGTGTCGTATAGCGCTTCTGTCGATAAGCTAAGGGTGTCCGGGGATGCTAGTAAGTTGTCCTTGCTTCAAGCAAACCTTGGCGCGTTTTTCTAACCGAAAATTCATCCCAATCTCCCGAGTTTACTTCTCGACATTCCTTAGAGCTAGATTTAGTTACTCTGAACTTATAGCACATGTCTGGAGATCATATATGTAAAACACATGAGTGACCTTATGCTTTTGATATCCAGATTTGCCTCAATACCCTTTGGAAGTGTAAAGGGCGAGATATAAAAGCAATGGTCTGAAACAAAATAGGAGAGGACTCATGGCATCGCTCTGAAATAAGCCTCTCTGAAAGGAAATGTTGCTAGTTGTCACACGATGTTTTCCAAATTAGATGGTAAATTTGGTTTTCCAAAGGAGCCACAGGAAATCGTCGATCCTCCAAAGTGCACAAAAATCGTGGTGCCATTGAGTTACAACAAATTTGAGGCACACAGATTCATTATGAGAATCTAAGGGGAAATCATCATTGAGAGACTGTTTTTTCTCATTCAGAGCAACGTGAAGTGTTGTCTACAAACTGTCAAGTACAAATTGTACTTGGCGTGATACAATTTCCATATCTTAGGTTAGTTAATACCTACATGACATTAAACCACCAAAGCCGAGATGTAATCGAAAGTCTGCATCGAAATTGATGCCTGGGCATTCGAAGATATTTCCTCTTGATTTTCTGCATTCAACGAAGTGAAGTTAGCTGGCGTTTGAAGTGAAAATACCTAGAGATTCTCAATGGAGAGTTGAGACACGGAATACTCCTAATCTGATTGGTGCCGCTGTACAGGAACTAGTTAAAATTTTATGAGTTTTGATTGGCATGAGTTGACGCTATTTTAAAATCATACTTTCATTTTTATAGGATTTAATACAGAATAGAGGCAATACTCAAATGAGAAGCTTATAAATTATTGGGAAGGTTAGTTATTAAGTTTAGGGAAAAATAATTTTCCTTTGAAACCTCAAAATTATACCTCAAAATTTTCATAAACGAAAGAATTATTAAAGAATAAAACTGGTCAAACTTTTCGCGCCTAATGAAAATATCAAAGTTCCGGTACAGCGGCGACCATTGGAGGGGAAAACGTGTCTCAACTCTCCCTGGAGGATCTTTAAAAATACCTAATTGTATATGTAGACGGTCATGACTTTTTCTATACATCCCGGCGTTAGCTTATATATCGACGGCCATGGCTAACCTAACATTTGGAAGTTGCATTAGGAAGTTATCATTTTATTCTAAATGGCTAGTACGCAGTGTTAAATAAAAGAAAGTTAAAAATTAGGTAAATATTATTCCAATTAGTTTTCTTATTAACAATTTTTAGTCTAATATCGCAAAGCGAATAGTTGCTTTGACAGGTGTTCAGGTGGCTGACAGCGCGGTTCAGCACTAAACAACTCTCAGCGTGAGCCAAAACTCAGTCTCAAAATGATACATTTCCCTAGATGCCCAGATGTGCAACTACGTTCAGAGGAATAAGTTTGAGACTGAAAATGCTCTGAAATGCTCATTGGGAGACCAACGAAATTTGAGCTGCAACAAATTTAACACCAGAGTTTTTCTGTGGTATCAATTTCTCTTTACAATGTGTGGATAATCCTTTAAGCTTTACAACAGACAGATGATAAGTAGTCTATGAGAGGTTGAATCAAGAGATTTCCGATAGTTAATCCAGACCGACAGGTAGCGCAGGTAGGATACTGAGTCTTTACAGGCGCATCCATTGATAAGCAGGTTCTCCCGACGTCCTACTACGCTTTTCTGTGAGCCGCGGTGCTCGTACATCTCTCACCACGCAGATCCGATTTTCCGAACAATCCTTTTATTTAGGATAGCTGTGAAGGTTCTATACCGCATGTCAGAAAAATTATAGGTCTGTAATTTTTAGGGTCATACAAATTGCCCATTTTCCGGAGGAGTACTATGCATCCGTGCACCAACTACTCCGGAATAGGCTCTTTGGACTTTGGATATACGGTGAAAATGCGGACCAGATGTTATGTAGTCCATCATACACTGAATGCGGGATACGTACTGTCTTGCCCAACCTATCTTTGTGCTGAGTTTTTGTATGTGTCTTTCGGTATCTTGATCAGCCGTTAGCTTTATTTTACGCTTTACAACCGACACAATTTTCACTGTTTCATACACACTATAATTTGATGGTCCAAAGCTCGAATTTTTCGAAAAAGTCTCCACGAAGCGTGTTAACCAGTTCAAGCAGATATTTGGGCTTGAAAGAAACCTGGATGTTCATATTTTGTGTGGTCCTAAAGCATCGATCTTCCTTTATTTCTCTTGTCTGGAGGTCATCGGTACGTTTTTATAGCATTCCGTGCAAAAAATGCGCGAAATCTGAGTATTTCTTGCACCACAGAGCATGCAGCTCGCGCCACGTAACCTTTTCGTTCATGGGCCATTCTGGTATCGCAGAACAGCCGGTCGTCTCTCAGTGGATCCATCCACTAAAAAGTATTGAGATTTTGACGGTCCATTGCATTCGGGAGTGTTCAAGTATTACATAACGCGTTTTCCTGACATTGTTGACGCCCCCCCCCCCCCATAACGCTTTTTTCTGTAGTAAGTTTATGTAACTTTAAAATAGACGCTGCACTACAGCAGAACCTCCCCCCAAGCTCGTTACCTTATACTTAAACGCTCCCTTGACTCTGTCTTGATTGGCTCCCCCAACTCTAGGGCATTATTGTCCAACCCATTGTCGCATTCGATTGTTTTAAACCGAATTTACAACTGTGTTTTGAATTATCATGGTTGTTCCCACGAGCGCCATGTGACAGACTGTAACATTTCCTTAGGAATGTAAAATACTTTTTCTAAATAAAAAAATGGTTCTTTAAGGTAAAGTATTATCAAGCAATAAATAAAAAATATATTTTTATTTAACACTGAATGTTTTTAAAATATTTTTTTAAGCATGCAAGTTAAAATAAAAATACCGGTTTAACATGCAGGAAAAAAGTTCAAAATTGAGGACCCCCTATAAGGAAGACATCCTTCGAATTTTGATCAAAAAGTGAATTTTCATATTTTTCTTACAAACGGCTAAGAAAGAAATTGGCTCATTTGAAAACATTTTACGAAAAACGCCTCTTGCTCTTTTAATTTTTAATTAAATATTTGCTAATTTGTTAATTTAAATTTCTTTCCTCAACTTTTCCAACGAATTTCAAATAACAAACGAAAATCGTTCACTTATACGAACATGTGATATAAACCTTTTTCTCGCTCTTTGCTTTTTGGAAATACATGCAATTAATAATTTTACGTGATCGAGTCAAAAATACCCTCCCCCTGTCCATATAACGCACCGTAGCAAAACACGAACCCAGTCCACTTTTTTAATGTTATGTAACAGGTGAACGCCTTTATAAAGAAGTAAGGCAAAGGAACCAATTTTCGAGAAAATACCCAATACAAATAAAAAATAATGTACCCGGGTAGAAATTGCCTCTTTATGTCTAAACTAAATATTGGCTCTCACGCGGCCGCAACCAGATTTCCTAGCTGGAAGAATCTAGGCTTTCCCTCTGCTGGTCCTTGACAGGTTATTGCCGTGTGCTTCTTGTTTTACATTATTTATATACTCTCTTTTAAGCACTATATTTTTTAATTAGACTAGATAAAAAGCATTATCCATAAAGAAATATTTGAAAAATCATTTCTATCAATTAATTATTTTCTCAAGGGGACCTTGTAAAGCCGTCGACAGGTAACACGGGTAATACAGCTGTGAGTGCAAAAAAGTACATTAAAGTTCTTATGCTTAATTATACTTAAATTTAAAAAAGAAGAAATTACAAAAATTACCGAGATGCAAACTTTTAAAAATTTCATTTTTTTCTGAAAAAATGTAAAACATTTGGTGCCCTAAAAATTTTAAAAGAATTTCTCTTAAATATCGATTTAATTTGAAATCACGTACGTACGTTTAAAAATCATATATAACAAATCGAGCTTCAAAAACTTTTTTTCCTAATTTGTAAAGTATCGGATGAATGCCGTCAAGCATTTATGATACCGCACTCAGTGTGGCATCGTAGCTATGGGGATTAGGCGTTCGACTTACAAGCCTGCGGTGCGTGCGCTCGATTCTCGGCGCTTGCGGATATTTAATAAACTGAGTTTGTCTTTAGTTATTGATAATAAGTCTTATCTAGACAAATTTTAACAATCAGTTTAGTTTTAGAATAATGTGCGGAGTATAGTTAATAATCGATTTTGAATAAAATACGAGAAAACAGAGGAGCGTTTGTCAGAGGCTACTAAAAAAATGTGTAAAATCTTTGGATTAAACTTTTGTAAAGAAAACGTATTTTACAATTGGATTAATATTTTAATTCTTTAAATACAAAATTTCTGGTAATAGATTATGGCAATGTGCTGCTTAAACATTAATACTACTGCAATCATAGCATCACACTTCAGAATTTAAAGCATGATCAATTTTTTAATAGTTTAATAATATTTTATTTGAATCAACAAAATAAGAAACAATAGAATATGCTTTTGAATAATATTGTGTGAGGGACTATCTAGATTCTATAAAACCCCTATTAATAGGCCCTCATTGGGTTGCCTATTGATGACCTCGCTAGCTGAGCGTGACGCTTTCGCTTGCGCCCTCGATAAATTGCCACTTTAGGGCCTCGATAGAAAATAGAAAATCTAGACAGGGCCTCTTAAGAACCAAGTTATAATTTCTATCCTGGTTCAAGCTTATACCCAAATACACTGTAATTTGTATTGAAATTCTTATATTTTATTTTGTTTAACTTTTTCCTTAAAAATTCATAAAACCTTGTGTGTTGGTGAGAAAAAGGCAATGTTTTGAAAAGACTTTTTCACGTGGTGAATTCCTCAATCGCTCAAGTGCTATAGATCCAGTTGTCTAGGGTATGGCACGAATTAACACTTAATAAAACAATTCTAATAAAGGAAAAATTCACTTCATTATTCTATCATATAATAAACACAAGTTTAATTGATGACAGGTACATGAACTTGAATAAGAAATATTAATTACGTCATTGAAGTTTTAAAAAGTATAAAAGGACTTAGTTCTTGTTTCCTTTATTTACAAAAGACAAAGATGTATAAATAATATGCTTTATCTCACAAGTTCGCAAACTCCGTAAGATAATAAATATTTAAAATATTATCATCGTTATATAAAATCATGGAGTTTAATTTTGATATAATCTAACCAACCTAAAACGTGCTCTCGCAATCCATAATCGACAATAAATTGGTTCATAAACGAAAATGACGATTTTACCATCTTTCCAGTTGAATTCTCAAGAAATAGTGCTATATGACAAAAGTTGTGCAAGAATAGCCAAAATTTTATTTAAATAAATACTAAAAGCACGTTTTTCAAATAATTGACTCATTTTTAAAAAGGTTTAATTCTTCACAATTATTGAAAAAACATTCAAATATATAAAGGACAAATCAAAAAGCAGCTAAATTTGTGGTTTGAAATTGTCGATCTAACTAATGTAATATATTGAGAAAATTGCGATTTCTCCATCAATTTTGTGAGGAACACTCTATTGCAGATATTAAATTGGAAACGAATTCCTTTTATAAAAATATATAATTTTTAAGAGTTTGAAGTTCAGAAGAATGATACTTTTGTAATAATATAGAAATATAAATCAAAAAGTTTCTATTTTAACATTATAATTACGAACTTATCTTCAAGAAAAAGAGGAACTCTGATATTTTTTATAGAGGAAATGAAATAATCTAAATAAATAAAATTAAAAAAAAATAGTACCCTCATGGTTTCAGCGTTTCAAAGGAAAAGCTCGACTAAGGAAAACGGTATATAATTAAAGTAAATGGTATATAATTATAAATACGACCTGGGCTGGTTCGGACATTTCATGCTCGACATGATGAAGACAGGAGGGACTCGAAAATCAATTAGCACCATGTACATTCTCGTGTCTCTAGAGAGTCTAGAGACTCTAGAGCAGTACAAGCTGAAAAGTCGGATCAATGTTATCAAATAATTAGTATCAGTAGCTTTCAAAGTAGCTTTCTTGAAACAGAAAAATTACCTTTACTTACAAAGCAAATCAGCACAGAATGAAAAATCGGAAACCCCAAAAAATTAAATCTATATATTTATACTTAATTTATCAAATCTTACATACCGCACTTTGTCTGAGTTTTCATTTGTTGTAGATAATTATGAAAAATTTAACATTTTAATCTCCATGATCTCGATCCTTTTTTAGAAATAATACAAAAAACGAAATTCACGTGGCTAAATGAAATTTAAAAAAAAACAATGTGAAATTCCCTCCATTTGTTAAAAAATTTTATCCTTTCATCATTTTAAAAACCGTATACGAATACCACGCGAAATTTAATTCTTACAGTAAAATATACGATACTATGCTCTAAATTAATCTAATCAATGGATACACTCAAGAATCTCGAAATCATGTCACCGTATGTGCCACATTTTTTAAATTTCTAAGAAATTTAACGGTCTCAGAAAAAAGAGTCACAAACTCAAGCCCTCCATTAGTTATTGTATGGAGCCGTGTGGACCCCATTTCGGGAACAGTGACAAACCCCCGCACCTCAGTGGTCCAGAAATGTAGTTCTTTTTAAAGTTATTTTTTTTAAGCACTGCATAAATTTTTCTATTGATTCCTCGAGGTTGATTTCCCATTTTCTTTTTGTTTAACATATTTTGATAATAAACAATGCAAGAAAAATATGATTTCCCAATATATTATTTTTTCTGTCCATGTGAGCAAATAAAGTACACCATAAATCAACTGTGCTCGATGCATGACAAATATAATGAAAGTGAATTGTTTAGGCAACAATTTTAATACCATAATCAAACTTCATAAACAATAGATATATCTATCGAACTTTTCTGGAATAAAATATTTTCTCTCTATAAAAAATAATCAAGATTTACGGTAGCGAATTGTCGCCAAGTACAAAAAGATGTTAACAAGAATCCTTTTCTGAAATAATCATGTACATTGGACCATTTTTGGATTATTGGCGCAATTCTAAACTTATTTCCATTGAACTGGGCATCTGACTGACTGATAATTAAAAAATAAGCTTAAGCGTGATTTTATGTAAATGCCTCGAACATTGTGAGATTTGTCATCTGTGATCATCTCTGGAACCTAATACACACATATCACATTTCCCACAATTCCTATAATCTTTTCTTGGAAATAAGTACAACTGACCGGAAGAAAAAACCAGGTCTGTACTAGGCTTTTAGACCTATGTGAGGATCCTAGTTCCGAACGAAACCGCTAGGCAGCACATTACGTGCATCGGCTCACTGTTTTTGAATTTGAAGCCTAATATATTACTCAATATTTCGGATATTTTTGAAATTCTTGATAGTTGTGCTGTCAACATATTAACTCCACCGAACTTTCATAGAACTTTTTTAAACATAATTTGACTGAAATTTAGAAGAATTGATGGATTTGAATATCTTGATTTTTTCCGATTTTAACACAGAAAAAGCTAAATGTAATTCTTTCGGCGATTTTAGAGTAATCTTCAAATGCAAAAAAAGTTACCTTCACGAATCAAGATTTACCCACCACATTGGATGTGGTTACCATGTCTACTCTATTGTATCTTTTGTTGTGTCGATGCGAACAAACAACTTCATCTACTTGAAAATCACCCGCAAGAAAAATTCACTTCTGTTTTTAACTGTGAAATATAACATGCTTACACGCGCGTAGATCAAATTTCTTTTCGCACAAATATCCAGTGTTTTGCCAATAATGAATTGTAGATTTAAAATGAATTAAATGCCATTGGTAAAGCCTGGAAAAGTTCGCGAACGACCGTTTTTGCAAACGGAATGTACAGGTCATATTTCCACGTCTAGTATGAAAAATATGATTTTCAAACCCCTGTACTGATACTTTTTGCACAATCGTCTTTATTCAAAGTCTTATTAAAGAGTCTATCTTTGACTCTTTCCGGATAGAAATTGCCTCTTTATGCCTAAATTAAATATTGGCTCTCGCAAGGCCGTATCTAGATTTCCTAGCTGAAAGAATCTAAGCTTTCCCTCTGCTGGCCCTCGACAGGTTATTGTCGTATGCTACTTGTCTTACATTATTTATATATTCACTTTTTAGTACCATATTTTTTAATTAAACTAGATAAAAAGCTTTATTCATAAAGATATATTTAAAAAATAATTTCTAGAGGATACGCCTGCGGTGCGTGCAGTCGATTCTCGGAGCTTGCGGATATTTTAATAAACTGCATTTGTCTTTAGTTATTGGTAATAAGTGTCTTCTCTAGTCAAATTTAACAATAAGTTTAGTTTTAGAATAACGTGCGGAGTATAGTTAATAATCGAATGTCAATAAAAATACGAGAAAACGGAGGAGTGTTTGTCAGAGGCTACAGAAAGGTGTAAAATCTTTAGATTACACTTTTGCAAAGAAAATGTATTTTACAATTGGATTAATATTTTCCTTCTTTGAATCAAAATTTTCTGGTAATAGATTATGGCAATGTGATGGTTAAACTTTAATACTACTACTACCACAGCATCACACTTCAGAATTTAAAGCATGATCCAGTTTTAAAATATTTAAATAATATTTTATTTGAATCAACAAAATAAGAAACAATAGCATATGCTTTTGATGAATAGTACGTGAGTGACTATCTATATTCTATAAAGACCCTATTAATAGGCACTTATTTGGTTGCCTACTGATGACCTCGCTAGCTGAGCGTGACGCTTTCGCTTGCGCCCTCGATAAATTGCCACTTAAGGGCCTCGATAGAAAATATGAAATCTAGACAGGGCCTCTTAAGAACTAAGTTATAATTTCTACCCGGGTTCAAGCTTATACCCAAATCCACTGTAATTTATATTGAAATTCTTATATTTTATTTTCTTTAACTTTTTCCTTAAAAAATCATAAAACCTTGTGTGTCGATTCTGAAATGCGAATCTTCCCGCCCTACACAGTAAGAAAGAAAAATTCTCACGCTAAAAAAATATAGCTCGCCGCGCCGGTCCTCTACCAATTAATTTCAGTTTCAATTTAAAACTCAATTTCAAATCATAAGTCGCGTCAATGTGCTATTCAACTTGTCCCAATCTATCAAAATATCTTTAATTTACGAAAGGGTGTTGGGCAAGAATCAGAAAGATTTTAAGGTTCTCTCTTCATCCATAAAAGATTAGAAAAGGACAGTTACTAGTCAAATGTTGAATCCTGTGGAACACGATCAATCTTCAAAAGACCTCTTTTACACCCACTTACTAGACGCATTAAATGGACGAAAGGAAAACCTACGCACTTTTTTGAAATCCTCTCTCCTACCTTGTAAGATCGTGTCAGGACAAAATCTTGTCTATAATACGTGGGTTGATTCGTAGGTCTTTCTGAACATAGGCGTCATGCTATTTGAATACTTAAACATATTCTTATATTTTTATGGTAATAAATATATATAGACACCAATGAAAATTTTTTTTTAATTTACAGGAACAATGAGTATTCTTACCTTTAACGAGATTCTCTCATGTTTACTATTTTACATTTCTAGAATCAAGCCTGAGTTCTGTTTAAACATTAATGACTGTTTATTAATCTCATAATATATCAAGAATGGTCGTTGGCAAAGTTAAAGATTGTCTTGTAAACATGCATACAATCTCAGGCATAGAATTAGTGCAAGGAAATTATAGAGTTTAGTGTTCTGGTTTTAGTGCACAACTGTTCATGAATTATTTATTTTGCAGGCTCTTGTAAGCTTTTTTTCTATTTCATATAGTGCTTTAACATTTCAAAACACTTTATACATTTAGTTTAATAAATATTTTCAATAGCAGGTCCCCTTATCAGAAGTAAAAATATATCAAATAAAGCTAAAATGGCAACACATAATTCTATATTTGTACCGACTGTACTATTCGGTAGCGAGGCATG
>NC_046664.1:86255970-86258640 GCF_010883055.1 Belonocnema kinseyi | reverse complement strand
ATATACATATTAGTTTACTGTTGGCGTATATTTTAATTTTAAGTAGGGTTTGACTTTGTTAATTACATATTAACTTCAAGAAAATATTTAAGAAGATCCTCTGGGCATCATCTCACAATGAGCTTCCTCTCTTGGTATATTGTTGAAAAACGAGATCCTCTTTAGTCTTGCCTCAATAATCCTAAGCAACTAATTTTCTACGTCATTAAATATAATTATTGCATAATATTCTTTTGTAATAAAACAATTCTATTGTTATGGAACAATCCAGTGTTACGATTGAAATTTCGTTCGCATACTTATTGCTGTTCCTCCTTCCACTTTGTAATCGTGGCCATATCCTACGCGAATAGCTTCATACTTTTACAACACAAATGCCAGAAAGACGTCTTCATTACATCCAAAAGATGCCTCAATTTTGAATTTATAGTTTACAATTCCGAATGTTTTCTTTTGCAATAATTTAAGAATGAGGATAATAATAGGCAGAGAATAGTATTCAAAAAGAAATACGACTGCGAAGTACTATGGGTGCTGTATTCACTATGGATGGATTTATTTGGACTCACTTTATGAGTCCTCTACTTCCTCACAAGCGTCAAATAAATTTTCTTCCTTATAGAGAGATTTACTTTCACTAAAAAATACTTACACTTATTTCATCATTTCATGAAGTTGATCTTTATATCTCAGTCCGAAAATCTTATTTCCAGAAAATCAGAGAGACAATCCAAATGTCAATAAATGTGTCTTATTGCAACCAACAACTTTTTAAGCTTAATGCAGTGTTATATTTCAAGCATTTAACCAGTTTTTCCCATATAAATAAGCTTTTTTTAAGTTATACATTTAGCAGTAGTGATAAATCCGGAAAGGTCATGAAAAGTTCCTCAATAGATCATTCGAACTGACACGAAAACACAAACTAAAACAATTAAATTAAATGGAGAAGATTCGTAAAGTATCTACGGCTTTGACGATTACATTCTTATTACGAAACTCGCGCTTCGCGCATCATAATTTGTGTCCAATTGAAAAACTTCATCCAGATAATTTGTAATTGCGTTCAAATCTACTAAAAATAACGTTTTGGGCTTACGGATCTCTTATAAACAAAAAGTTGCATATTTTTGAAAATGGTCCAACTTTTTGAAATTTTGTCTAATTAACAAATTTTATGTTAATAGTTTCGAAATACATATATTTTATCTCTGTAGTAAGAATTTAGATGGGTATTTCTTAAACTATAAAAATAATAATTTTGTTTAAATTTTGAAAAGCATATGACTTTTTTAATTATCTTCGAAATGAAAAATGTCATTATAGGATAATTTGCAAGAATTTTTGCCGTGTACCAGACAATTTAACTAAAATTTCAAAAACTCATAAAAAATTTGTTTTCTAATTTTGAAAAAGCTTTAACCTTTTGAATTTTTGTCTAATCTAAATAATTAACTCAGATAATTTCTAAATATGTTTGATATCTAGTGAAGAATTTAAATGAAATTTCCTAATCTATCAGACAAATATTTTTGTCTATAATTTTTCTGAACATTGTCAATATTTTCAAAAGTATATAACTTTTCTAATTTTCATAGAAATTACAAAATTTATTTGGATAATTTCAAGGTTACAATGAAAATACACAAAAAATTGTCCCAGTTTTAATTTCCTTAGAAATAGTTTTTACCGAAATTCCTAGTCACATTAAGCACATAAATGTAGTTTATGGTCTTCTGATACATTTTCCAAAGTTTTCAGTCCAATATTTTATTTACAAAAAAAGTGCTTAAGTTTAGAGAAAATTCAGTAAAATAAAAAAGTGAGGTCGGTAATTTAGGGATTTGAATGTGTTGCATTCCCTTAACTATAGATTATATCAATTTATTCGTATACAACTTAATTCTACACATTGATGGGAGACGTCCCAGACGATTGGAAAAAAGCAATTATCGTACCAATATACAAGAGGAAGGGAGATAAAAGCGAGTGCAATAATTACAGAGGGATTAGCTTATGAAGCACCGTAAGTAAAATATATTCAAAAATACTTATTCGTATGGTAATGAAAATAACAGAAGCAAAGATTTGGCAAGTCCAAAGTGGATTTATGCCAGGAAGGTCATGTACGGATCAAATATTTAGCTTAAGGCAAATAACAAAAAAAAGTTTGAGAGTAGGAAAAAAAGTTTTCTGTGCATTTGTTGACCTAGAAAAAGCTTTTGACAAGGTAGATAGAAGTAAACTTTGGGAAGTCCTGAAAGAGTATGGAGTCAATGGATGGATCCTACAAGCTATAAAAACAATATATACAGGTAGCAAAGCGAGTGTAATTGTGAATGGGAAACTGAGTGACAGTTTCGATATTATTCAAGGAGTTAGACAAGGATGCGTTATGTCTTCATGGTTATTTATATTATTTATGGACAAGTGTTTAAGAATGGCTCTCTTCGACGAAGAGGGTGTGGATCTCGAAACAGTAAGGGTACGTGGGTTAGCGTTCGCAGATGATAAGGTTGTTATGGCAGAGTCTATCGAAGACTTACAAAGAATGTTGAAGAAACTAGGTGCAAGCATGAAGAACATGGGCCTCAAAATTAACGCAAATAAAACAAAAACTATGGTGTTCGAAGGAAAGAGTGAGAAAACGCTATGCAATATTTTATTAAA
>NC_046664.1:86218479-86255870 GCF_010883055.1 Belonocnema kinseyi | reverse complement strand
GCAGGTCCCCTTATCAGAAGTAAAAATATATCAAATAAAGCTAAAATGGCAACACATAATTCTATATTTGTACCGACTGTACTATTCGGTAGCGAGGCATGGACTTATCAAGAAAAAGATAAGAGTAAAATTAACGCAATTGACATGAGATTCATGCGCATAATATGCCGGAAAACCCTGATGGACAAAGTAAGTAACGAGATAATTCTAAAAGAATGTGGTGCAGAAGAGACGCTAGTAGACACATGGGAAAGAAATCGGTTAAGATGGTTCGGACATGTTGAGAGAATGCCAAATGAACGACTAAGGAAACAAGTGTATCAAGGTAAAGTAAATAGCAGCGTGCCCAGAAGTAGACCGCGGAAAGAATGGGTAGAATGTGTGAATGAGACCCTAGTTAGAAGAGACATAAGAAGTCACAGAAACACGAGATCCTGCATGAAAAAATGCATGGACATAAAAGAAGCTAGAAAAGTATGCCAGAACAGGAAAATATAGCGGCAAATAGTTAATAAAAAGAGTGTCAGTAGAGTGAATGACGCCTGAAACAACAGACCTTGGCCACTAATGGACCCAAATGGGGAACCTTACATAATGACTTCGTGAGGTTCTTCGCTTGGGGTGATTGCTAGAGAGATTGATCAGCAACCTGAGTCCGAGCAGTGTTGCGGAACGAACGTGTTATTTACTTAAATAGCACGAGAATTCTGGATCAATCTGAAAAATCTCTATCCCTTCCACACATTACTCCTTTCCCCTACCGAGTGAGTCACGCCTACCCCGAAAGGGAAATGGCTTAATGGTGTAGTAAAAAAAAACGTGGCATAGTCAAACTTCATGCATTTATTTGTTTCTGAACTCTTTGGAGTTTGTCTTTAAATTCTCTGGAGTCTTTGAAATTTGAACTTTTTTGATTACCTTGAATTACCTTAAAATCTTTTGAACTGATCTAAAAATCTTTTGAATTCCCTTGAAGATAATTAAATTCGTTTTAATTCTTTTAAGTCCTTTAAATGTTTTATATTCTTTTGAATTCTGTCCATTTTTTTCTTTTTTGGATTCTTTTGAATTCCGACATGCTCCTGTTTCTGTCATGTGAATTGTTCAGAATTTCCTTGAATGGTTTTTAATTCTTTGGAAGATTACTGAATCCCTTATATGTTTTTTAGTTCTTAGAATGCTTTGTGTGTTTTTTTTAAATTTTGAACATTCTTTGAACTCCTTAAAATCCATCGAATTATATGAATTCCTCTGTATTTTTTTATTCTGTCGAATTCCCTCGAAGTATTTTGGACTCTTTGAATTCTTTTAAATGTTATTAATTCCACCGAATTCTATTAATTCTTTTGAATTATTTGAATTTCCTTGAATTGGTTGTAATTCTGTGAATTCCTTTGAATTCTTACGAATCTGTTAAGTTTTCGAGCTCACATGTTAATGCTTTAAAATGTATTGACCTATGGCTCTTTTTGAAGAACAATATTAAGGACTACCACCTCTGATGTCAAACGAGCGATATGATCGGTCTTGCAGTCGACGTTCCGTCCCTTTTAGCTTCATTCATCGCCAAACACGGAAGAGCACTTTCACATCGTGTTTAAGTTGCGGGGGAGCCGTTACCAATGCGTTTTCAGTGGTTTCCAGCACTCACATGCTTTTCACGCTACTCGGCCCATGAAATGCTAATTAACTAAGCGGGATCTCAGGTTACCTATGGCGGCAAGCCTGCAATTAACAAGCTTGTGTAATATATGTAATTGGACAATTATCTGGGTCGTGAAATTGCGGTCTGCTCGTGAATTTTTGGTTTTGATGCGTTTACTCATTTTCCACGCTATGAGGCGAATAGGGTGCGGTGCTTCATACATTTTTAAATTTCAGGAGATAAAGTTTCATATGCGTAAAGTAAATGTTCCATGAATAAGTGCATTATGCGATTATCGCCAGCAGGCAGAAGCTCATACTGTAGTGCAGTGTATTAACACGCAACAATGAATAGAATTATAAAAAATATAAGAAGCTGGAAGTAAGATCATGAAAGAATATTACTCAGATTTTTTACGAGTTGTTAAGACGTTTTAAATTCAAAGTGCTTCATTAAATTTGAAAATTTTCTGTAGGCCGGTATATTGAAAAATTAATAGAATTCTATGAATTTTTATTCTTATTTTTGAGATTATCTTTTATAATACTCTTATACACACAGTACTTTTGATATGCGAACGCCCTATCTCATTCTTTCACTACTGTCTTAAGGGCATGTGATACTTAGAAAATTGTCAATTTTACCAGTTTTAGATTCCCCCGGCTTTTTTTCTAGAATAATAAATATTTTGTCTTAAAAATTTGTTCAATGATAGCGAACATGCTAACGGACGTCCCCACACACTTTTTTTGTGGGTTAATTCAAAAAAGTTTTAATTTAGCAAAATGTGATTAATTTGCATAGCGCTTAGGAACAGCCGAATTTTTATCAGTTTTTTAATAATCATTTTAATTTGAAAACATACAATTATGAAATTGAATTTACAATTATTCAATCCCGGTCTTTTTTATACGATTTCGAATTTTTTATTTTGAAATACTACCTAATTAAGTAATCCTTGAAAATACACTTATTCTGCTAGCACAACAAAAAAACAGTCATTTAAAAGCTGAAAATGTTCTACGTTAATGAGCTTGAAGATGTTTATGTATTTATTTTTAGTCACCCGGAAGGATGTGTTAGTCTTCTTTTTTGTAAAATCGCGATATTTTTAGACTTTTTTTTGTTGGAAAACAAGTGACAGAAAGCACGGGGGGGGGGGGGCTTTTTTGTTTTACTGCCGACCGCTGGTGCTATTCTTCGACCCCTGGTTCTGAATGCTTGGATGGGACCTGGCCACGGGTATACAAAAGCATTTTTTCGATTTATCAGGCAATGTAAAAATGCTGATGGGAGTTATGTCTTTAAGAAAATCATTGTGAAACGGGATATATTTTGAACTTTTTATAGTACTTTTGTCCCAAATATTATTCAGGACTTATGACATCTAAAAAAATGCGATTTTTCTTGTACTTCTCTCTTGGCAAAGTTCTGCTAAGAAAATAATTATTTTGAATTTTTTTGTGCTTTTTTTTTAATAGGAACTTTCTGGAATATAAATCTCAAAAGCCAGGGGTCTTCAAAGGTATATCCTGTATCTACTAGCGATCCCAGGCTAATAGGTCGGATCTACTCGGTTTTGACCCAGAACTGTTTGCCGCTGGGAGCCCTTAAACTCGAGACCCTTATTTCTATTCGAAACTTCAAGCTAAACTTGAGTTAAATAAAATATTCAATGCAATTGTAATTTTTTTGCTCACAATTTAAATTCCCTAAAAATTGTTTTGTTTATAAATAATTCAAAATTTAATTTTCAAATTAAATTAAAAAGTAGCAAAAAAGTCACGCGTCCTTGAGTTTCTATTGCCTAATGAAGCATAATCAGTTTTAAAATCCATAATGACAAATTGTTCAATATTAAAAGTTAAAAAAATTGTTAAATGGACTTAAATAATTGATTATATTAGTATATCTAACAGATAAAAAAATAAATAAATTACCATTTTTACGATCTGTTAATACCAATACAAAGAATTTTCCCCCTTCTGTTGCGATAGCGTTTTTCAAAAAATTTCTATTCCAAATAAAAAGTCACTTTTTAGTTTTAAAGTGTTTTCGAATGAAAAAGTGTTTTCGAAAATTTGAAATTCGACAATTTAAGCAGTTTTGACTTTGAAACATTTAATATACTTTAAAGTAGTATCAAATTAAAAATTATTGTTATTTAAAAGCGCTAATGCAATTTCAATTTCTTTGAATTTTAAGTCATCAATTTTTTAAGTTTTCCTTTTTTCAAACTTTTATTCTGAAATAATTTTATTTACAGCTTCTCGATTTGAAAGATACTCTTAAATTTTGAAAGCCTTGAGTTTATTTTTGACCACTTGTTTTTATTACTATTAGTATTTTTTAAAATTATTTAGTATCATTAATGTCGAAAAAATTTATTTGTAAACAATTATCGGCAATTGCTTATTTCAAATACTTTAAATAAAATACTTTGTTTTTCAAGCTCTGTCCAGTTATACCAGAAAAAAAGTTTCGCTGAACCCTTCCAAATGGGATTTTTTTCAACGGGGTCATAAATTTCCTCTCAGTTTCCCGTCGAAAAAAATTGTAGATCTTGAAAAAGGCCGAGCGATCCTGGGTCACGCTACAGCAGTGGTCGGCAAACTTTTTTCTTCATTTTCACGTATGGTCAGGCACCACCCGACTTAATTTTTTCTACTACTTTTCGGTCTATTCATGTACCTTAGTGTGAGTGAGCTTACTCCAGCAAGGGTCTTTTGTCCACAGGCATGTCAAAGTAAGGAAATTTTAAAACTTAAAAGTTTTTAACTAGCGATTTGAAAATAGCATTATCAGCATCTACGAATTTTTCCGATTCCAATGATATATTACTTGCCTAGAAAAGTTAAAAATTTGAAGGAGTTTAATATCAAGAAACATCAGCTTTACAGTCAATTTAATACTAAATACTTCTCAAATTTTCAACCTTTATAGACAAATTAAATGTCTTTGGAATCGTAAAAATACGAAGATTCCAAATATATTACTTTCAAGTCACTGATTGCAAAATTACGAATTTTTTAATATCACAATTTTTTTCCCATTTTCTAACAAAGGACCCTTGAGGAAAGGGGTGGTCTGGCCAAGCTCGCAGGAACTGCCCTGAGAGCAGGTCACAGGGCAGTACCTGCGAGCTTGGCCAGAACACCCCTTTCCTCAGGGGTCGACCACTGCCGACCCTGCGCTACAGCAGTGGTCGGCAAACTTTTTGCTTAATTTTCAGGTATGGTCAGGCTCCACCCGACTTAATTTTTTCTACGATTATTCGGCCTATTCATGTATCTTAGTATGAGTGAGCTTACTCCAGCAAGGGTCTTTTGTCCACAGGCATGTCAAAGTAAGGAAATTTTAAAACTTTTAATTTTTCAATAAGCGATTTGAAAATAGCATTATCAGCATCTACGAATTTTTCCGATTCCAATGATATATTACTTGTCTGGAAAAGTTAAAAATTTGAAGGAGTTTAATATAAAGAAACATCAGCTTTACAGTCAATGTAATACTAAATACTTCTCAAATTTTCAATCTTTATCGACAAATTACATGTCTTTGGGATCGGAACAACACGTACATTCCAAATATATTAGTTTTAAGTCACTGATTGCAAAATTACGAATTTTTTAATCTCACATTTTTCCCCTGCAATAAGCACTTGTTAAAATTTTCAGCAAAAAAATTAAGTGAAACTTTTCCGGTATATCTGTCCTAAAAAAGTTCTAGTGGAACCCGAAGTATTTTTAACTTTTTTTTGACATAGAAATCACGAGTACTCGTAATAATTGCGAGAAAAAAATTTTTTACTTGAGTATACACTTGATTATACACCAGGAAAAAAAAATTGTATAAAAAAAGCATTTCCGATGAACTGCCTTAAGGGCATGTGATACTTACAGTTTCCCGGCTTTTTAAAAAAAAAATGAAAATTTTTAAAAACTCAATTCGGACATGCTATAAAATATCATAACGAACGTCCCCGGACTCTTTTTTGAGGGATAATAACAAAAAAATTGTATTGTGTTAAATAAAAGTTTTTTGCATATGCATTATTTTGAGGTTACGTCGTTTTTCATATCTGCCTTTCCGATAATCTGGAAATTATTTATGAAATAAACTTTTTTGATTGCCTGCAAACAAGGTCAGTTCTCGGAGATTAGTTACTATGTTTATTTGTAAGTCCAAAGTTTTCGGCCAAAAATATTGTGTAGTTTGTAAGTAACGCTCGGGTGAATTGTAACACACATATCCACGAAATATACATGCACGTTGTTAGCAATATTAAAATTTTGTTGATAAAAAAACACAAAAAATGTGTGTGGGGACGTCAGTTTAGCATGTTCGCTATCATTTCCCAGATGTTGAAGGCAAAATATTTCTTATCCTAGGTAAAAAACCGAGGGAATCTAACACTGAAAAAATCGATACTATTTCCTAAGCGCTATGCAAATTAATCACATTTTGCTAAATTAAAACTTTTTTGAATTAACCCACAAAAAAAGTGTGTGAGGACGTCCGTTAGCATGTTCGCTATCATTGACCAAATTTTTAAGACAAAATATTTATTATTCTAGAAAAAAAGCGGGGGAATCTAAAACTGGTAAAATTGACAATTTTCTAAGTATCACATGCCCTTAAGACAATAGTTGCGAAGTGAGGCGAATGCATCAGGTTGATCAGGATGGCACTCGGCACTGAGGGAGCCGGCAGGCGTGTTCAAAGTGGTTTATTGCAGAAGAAACTACCACAGCTACACACTCACACTTTTCCGGTTGAACTGGTATTAGTATGTACGATGCGTATCTCGATGCTTGCGCGTATGCAGAGGCCGTATAAGGTAGTGGGCGGGAAGCATGGTGGTAGCTAGCCGCAGAGAGTGCTCTCTCACTCTATCACAAGGTTCACAGGCATGCTTTCAGTCTGGGCGCATGCGCAAATCTCAGAATGGTACCTACTGCGCAGGCGCACCCGAGTGCCCGGGCACTGTTCGCAACGCACGCGGAGTTAGCCAGTAGAGCCGAGAGTCCTGTAGCGCGCGTACTTACAGACCATTCGACGTTTATAAAATCCGATTTTAATTCTAATCGTGTGGAGCACGAGAGAGATCGTGCTCTCTCTCCTCAGTTACTCGTCCACATTCGACCCCTTATTGTACACGCACTCTTTCTCTCTCACTCTTCTCCCCCTTGCTTGCAAAACGTAACAACAACAAAGGCCGGCGACAACGTGCACTCACGTTTACTGCAAATCTCATATGTATATAATACATAGCGCAGCAAACGGTCTTCCTTCGTTACTGACGCACGATTAATAACAATTCGCACGAGACCAACAGGCACGGTGACGCGGCAGTGATCGACACGACACATCCAACACGAGTCTTCATCGAAAAGTAAAACTTCTAATAAATAATCTCGTTATTAATCGCGCGCGCGCACAATTGGAATAATCAAATAATTGCAATGTGTGATAATACTAACACGACGCAAAGTATAGCGGACTACCTGTCACAGTTACTAAAAGACAGGAAGCAGTTAGCTGCTTTCCCTAATGTCTTCATACACGTAGAACGCCTACTAGACGAAGGTAAGCAACATTAATCCACTAATACTTCCTTGCGCATTTTGTTTCTTCCATGGGAGTACTATTGCTTTGGTGATGAATCATACTTTTTTATTGGTTACTTTTGGCGGCAAAATTTAAACTCGCCACTCAGTATTTCGCAAATTTAAACTCCGCGCTCACTAAAGAAAAGTAGTTTTCAACCGTCTCATTAGCAAAATGGTTTTTCATTTATCTCTAACTAATTGAAGTCACTAATTTAAATACCACTTTAAATTAGTAGGTGAACAATAGATAGAAATGTTTTCAGTATTATGCTTCTTTCTGAACCCAGTCAACAAACATTTTGATTGGGACAACTAAATAACTACAATCGTTTACTGATTTTTATGCAACATCAGTTTTGTAATTTGATTACCTACCCGAATAAAGCCTACAAGGAAATAATACTACCCCCATTTCCTTCCTTTTTTTAATATTAATCATTTTGTCATACTATGAAAACTTCCTCTCCACCGGAACTGGGTCTATTCGTCTCGCAATTAGCCTTGGGGTTTGGATCATTTTATCTTTGAATTAGGATCGCGTCACGTGTATCTGGTTATATACCGGGCGACGCGATTCTCGGATTCTCTGCGAATCGCCGGTGTTTGTCGAGGCGCGAGTGACGAAGTGTGCGAGATCTGTGCGTGTAATGCATGCGCATGTGTATGTGGATTCGTCAAGTAAATATAGTGAGCAGTGAATAGAATTTGAAGAATTCGAGTCAAGAGAACGCGCGTCTGTGTCTGTGACTGTGAAACTGGTTAGATATTATCTCGCCTCTGTAACTATTAAAAGTTTAAAGATGACGGGATTCTCGGACATATGACGCATGATTTATCCTAGAAACAAGATTTTTCACGACAGGAATTGCCAGATACGAGCGTTTGCCATCGGGTTGATTCTCTTCTTAATCATCGAACGTAGAACCTAACAACGCCTTTATTTCTGGATTCCAAGAGGGTGTTGCTACAAAAGTTCAGGCTTATTTTCAGATGATATTCTTCTCAAGATGCGAGTTTAAACCTGCAGAAGTTGGCCACCTACTGTACCCTAAATGTATACTATTTTTCCATTTTTCAGTTTAAAAACTACGGAAGAAAAGTTTCAGAGTATCCAAATTCAAAATAATTTAATTTTATAAAGCACCTACCCAGAAAAAAATAAGTAATTGAAAACTTTATTTTAAGACTCTAAGGAGAATGTAGGATAGGCCAGAAATTTCTAAAAAAATTTGTATAACGTTTATAACAAGGTTCAAGGTAAACCTCAAAATAATTAGAAGAGTAATCAAAATATTCCACAACTCTTAGCTCATAATTTCGAGAAAATGAATAATTTGCGGGCTCCTTATTATTTAGAAGATTCTTCTGAACCTTGTAATATAATCCAGCCATCACTCATTTATCTACACTCGTAGAAAATTATTGAAAATTAAGCACTTTTGACCTAAAACTATACCTTGTATTTCAGGTACTGCTAACTGAAAATTATTTGCATGCACTTTCAAATGAAAATTCTGGGATAAAAATCTATTATGTCCTATTTTATAAATGTTAAGCTTTTTAATTTAATTTCATGAATAATGTGTGTTGTTGTTATCATATTATATTGCTCAAATGTTTGAAAACATAAATTCCACAAAATAACGCAGATAAAATTTTAAATCTCGACCTAACCTATAAGTTACTTCACATGAATTTAATTGCAAGATTCTAGCATGATTTAGGTTAAACAATTCACATTAAAAATAGAAAAAGTTGACCAAGAGTGAATTCCGGGTGAATTAGAGTAGACCATTCTTTAAACTGCAATAATTCACTATTAGAGTATGTCTAAAAAGAACTCTATCGAAAACATCCTCCAGGAAGTCCTCGTGTTATTTTCGGACGAGGAAATGCGCAAGAAGTTTTCATATTTCTCATGTTAGGAAATTATCGTGGCTGCATTTTAATGTAACTTTTGCTTAAAATATCGAGAAAAGTCTCCTGATAATGAATTTTTAGGATAATTATTCGAAAAGTTGGTCTTAATTGTTGAAGCAAATTTTAAAACAAAAAAAAATACAATATTTAAGAAGAAATGTTGTAAAATATGCTTTGGAATATTTGAACGAAGACAAGTCTTTTTTTTACAATTAACCGTAATAATTACTAAATTTACGATAATAACCGTATTAAAATTGAAATATTTGCAGATATATATCTCAGCACCTATCTGATCCAAAAAAAATCGGAAAAGGGCAAATTGCTTTTCAAGGAAAAAGAAATTTTTCGATCGGAATAAAACTTTTGCTTATGTGCATATTTTAAAAGCCTTTTTTTCCCGGCAGCTATTTATATGGAATATTTGCACATATAGTTGTTCAAAAAGGCCGTTTTAAAAATTTGTATAGAAAGAAATGTCTTTTTTCGATCGAAAAATTCCTTTTTCATGTGTCGAGTATGTATTTTCAAAAACAATTGTTTATAATGTGGCAACTTTAAAATAGTCAATTGTACAAAAAAGTGTAAACGGAAAAATGTCTTGTCTCGAGTTAAAATGTCCAATATCAATTTTTCATTTTTTCCATAAAGTATATTTGTGTTAAGAAATTGTTTAAACAGTTAACGATTGTCTGTTTGAAAAACCACACTTTTGAACACTACGTACTGAACTATTAGTGGTAGCTCGATTAATAAACCTTTTAATGATTTTTTAGTAATTTGTAGCAAATCCTAAAGTCTTTCGAGTAAAATTTTGACAACTAATTTTTTCCGTGTAGCAAATTAAATACTTTTCTATATTATATCAGCGACCAAATTATACATTTTGTTCGTAAAATAATTGTCAACATCGAGGTCGCTTCTAACTTATTTGTAGGTTTATGGGCAATAAGATATAGGCATAAACCAGCAATTAAAAAAAAGTATATTTATATATTCAAGTTTAAACATTTAAAATAAATAATTTAAAATTATGTTTTTTTTCGTAATCTAATGTTTCGTATATTAATACTATGAAAGTATTATTACACATATTATTAATCTTTTCAGCCTGTAAAAAAAATAACAGCGGAGCTAGAGAGGATATTATTCACAGACTAAAAAGATAAATATTTTATAATACTTAAATAGTATTAATACACGAACCAGTAAACCAACAAAAAATAACATCGGGAAAAATTTTAATTACATCACTTAGAATGGTAAAAAGATAAGATAATTGACTTCGTTTCATGAACATTTTAATATCCTTACAATGGTTTCCTTGTGAAGATCATGACTAATTTTTATCATACGCGTTATAAAAAAAATTCAAGATAAGATTTACCTAATTTACATTAATTGAACCTAGAAATTCTTAGTAAACAATTCAAAGCATTCCTGGAAATAAGACCAATTTCCACATAATGGTATTCCATCTAATTTGTAAATATATGGCAGATGAATGTCGGCTAACTAATTTTCGCGTATACTTCAAATATCTTCGGCAATAAGATTTGGTATACCTACGGACCATCAGATTTAGGCCTTTTAGGGGACACATTTTGGAAGACCTTAGAACCCCTGCTGCTGCGTGTTATAGAAAAGAAAACTGATGTTTGGAGACTTGAAGATGGAGAACCTAGGTTCAACAATGAAGACTTCACAAAGAAAAGAGGATGAAGCACCTCTAATACTAATTTGAAGTTTAAATCGCTCAGTATCCTACCTACCATAATTCTGAACATTTAAGTAAATTCTCTTTAAGAAATGTTAATTGATTCATAATTCTAGCAAAAAATTAGTAAGATATGTCAGAAGAAAAAATTACATGGGAACTAACCTACACTCTGTAATTGTCAATCTAATGAGAAGAAAAAATACCCTCAATTTTAATGCCAAGGACAACTTTATGCTATATAGTCTAGAAATATTCAAGTAATTCGCTCCCGCTTCCTTCATGAAAAGTTACCTAAGTTTAATAATTTTTTGTAGAGATTTGTCATAAATGGATAGGCCCATTTTGTTTGTAAAGCAGACATTAGAGATTGAGATTATATTTAATATATCAAATTGAATGAGAAGAGATTGTTTTCCGCGTAGACATGAGTCAACTGTTTTGCGTACAGACCGCTCATTTTCTCATTATTATCGAACAGATTGGTTCTTTGGGAGGTATTGAAAATTTAATGTGCTTCCGACATCTAATTTTCGTGGCAAAAGATTGTACTTCTGATCAGAAGTATAGAAATTGATTAAATTATATAATGAAAATGAATAACTTCAAGTTTTCAATCCACAAAAGTTGGTTACTTTCTCAATAATAGCCTTGAGTTTACCTAAAGTTTGAAATCATCTAATTATTTCCAGTTACTGCAAAAGCTGCGTAAAGAACGTAAAGCAGTCCTTATCTTTTAAAAAAGGTTTTCATGGAAAATTGTCACGACTTCCATCTTTGGCAATACGCATTTGACCGCAAGAAGTGTTTTACGGCGCGTACTAATTTCATCATCACCTTCTATACTAGAGTCGGTTCATAAATCTTACATACATCCTTCGCGTTCTTTCTAAAGGATTTTCGTAGACGGAAATTGTTTGCGGCTTGTCATTAGATTGAGACCACCATCACGACGTCCGTAATAGGATTTGTTCGTTTATGCCAGACCAGTTTGGTTACATCACTCTTTTCAAAATGGTATCTACTCTACACTTTTTAGTCAAACGGGTGGATTGATCAGTCCGAAATTGTTGTTCGTTAACGAGTGATTTCGACGTTTATAACTATTTATGCGTATCGAACGTACAGAAACACGTTTGACTTTGGAAAGCGAAGGAGAAAGCTCGGTCACTTATTTTTTCCCAAGTGTTCCTCCATATAAGCGGCGTTGTCGTAAACCTCGGAAATGTGCGTTCTTGAATTATTCCAGCTTGAAAATATACCCACAAGTTGAATAGCGCGTTAATGAAACTTCATGGCAATATGCAGGATTCTCTAAACAAAATTTGTTTAAAAGAAATTTCGATACTTAATTAAAGGACCTTGAATTTTTTTGGCGAACACGTTTAGACTTGATATTTAGTTTTTGTTGTTATCCTGACACGTGTTTGAGTCACTATCACATACTTGAAGGTATGATTCATCATCCATTTATATATTATGATGATGGTGCCCCATCATAAATAAGGTAATTCTTGAAAAATGGATTTGTAAAGAATGATCATCAATGCATAAATGCTAATCCTTGTGGCCAGATCTCACGTTTTTTTCCAGCTAATTTAATGAAGCCTACCGTCTTCTTTCTACTCCCAAGAATTTTTCCATGTAATTCATCTATTGAACTTGATCAGCGAGGAAACTTGCCTCTATCTGAGAAGTGGAGTTTGTTTCCAAGATGTTTAACTCCATGCCCTTTTTGTTTATCTTCAGTCTACAGTCTACAGCATATGGAAGGACGACACTCAGATCCTTGTTGACGTTGTTCACCATCTCCGATGGGTCTAAACGCGTCGCGAACTCGTTCAAGGATCTATTTCGAACTGGCATGGCAAGTTTTCTCGGTGACCCAGTAGCGCGAATAGAACTCATCGTCGTCAGGTGCGTCCTTTCGAAACTGTAACTCGCGTGCGAAAACTTGGACGAGTTTGCCAATGGGTCAACTCAATCATATGCGAATGGACATTTCGAGGTCCGCCAAATTATATGTGAACAATGCTTTTTACTTATAAAAAATTCATTCTACTTTCCGCAAAATTATGCTTCCAGTCTCGTGAGTTACTTAGAATGAGTAAAATAAAAACATGCAGTTCATGTTTTTAACAACGGAGAAAAGCAGTTGCACAACCTTTCCCTTTATTGAAGGAGGCGGTCATTGACAGCCATCAGCGTTCGAAAATTATAATAATTATTGAATTCGTTACGCCAGCCAAATGAATATGGTAGTCGCTGAGAATTTTGTTTCATTGAGATTCTGCCCGAGGAAAACCTACCAATTTAGACTTTGATCGAAAATTATCTCTTAGGTTCTTCAACATTGGACATTGTAGTACCACAACATCCTGTTAGCAATCGTAAAATTAAAAGAGGCGTCATCATGACTCACAAATTCTAGGTGTTTTTTGACCAAGAAAAATCTAGTCACAGAAGTTTCTTTTGCCACAAGAATGTAGGTGTCAAGATGCCTACAAACCAAGTGCTAAATGCGGTTAGATTTTGTTTCTGCAACCTCAACATTTATGTACATCATATTATTCTTAATGCAAACATTAACATTTGAATTTTTAACTACCTGGTCTATTTTTTGGCAATAAAATGAATAATTTTGTGATTAGTAAGCTTACTTACGAGATACTTCTTAGTTATGCAGATATATATGCGAAAATCTGTAGGTTTGCCCTCTTATAATTTCTTAACATCTGCACGAAAAGTCGTGTAAATTTGTACACAGTAATAGATGATGTCCCTGGGCAGGTTATAGACTTGTTTTTATTAGCGAACTCATTGTCATTTGACCGCACTCCCACACGCGGGCGGACCAGTCGGTTTAAGCTTGTTGATTATAATAACAAAATTAAACAATGAAAATTATTTTTGACATGATAAAGTTCCTTAGTTATTAAAGTCTGATAATTTTAACGTATGAATCATATATTCAATGTCAGATAGATCATTTACAAGCATAGGCTTGTGCACATACCTTATGGCAGAATCGGCTTATCACCATGTAAATTTCTGTAGGTATTTTCTCGTTACTTTTGACGCGGAAAAGTTGGTGTACATCCTAAACTCACATAACCTGTTCAGTGTAAGATGTGACGTGAAATCTGAGCGAAATGACTCATTATACATGTACTAAAAGTATCTGAAATGGTAATTGCTTCACTTTTCTGTTTGTTCTTATAGTAGCGTAGGTATAAAATAAATTTCCTAGGTATACGTATATATACAATATACATCTTACTAATCAGCTTCGCGGTGTCGAATTGATTGCCCACTATAGGGCGAATCTTCCCAACTGATAGAATTTCAACTACCCGAAATAATATCAAAAGCTTTTTACTGACCTATGACTTCATTTTTACTGAAATATTATCACAAAGCTGAGTATATCAGCTTCATTTGTGCCATATAAGAATCAGAAGGGAATCAACAGACATAAAAAAAGCAAGATCTTCTTTGCTACTTATCCTGGTCAGTGACCCTAAGATTTGAAATGATTTGTATATAAAATATTGAAGATCGGATATATCACTGTATAGAACGAGTTGCTCCTTCACCCTCACCGGCCCACCTTATATACTGACTTAATGCCTCCACCTCAAGTCTCTTGCACGCCCGTCCTTGCGCCCCCGCCCCTCCGATTCCATGCGGCCGCATTCCTTCTCGCGAGCGGCCTGAGGCCCGTTTTGATCCCCTTGCCGTTTCGCGTTTGCTCAGACTCTTACAGCTTACCCGCCTCACCATGAGTATGCAGCAAAATTGACAATCCGCCGAAGCACACTTTATGTCCATAAAACTCTATAAATACTATGATAATTTCAATACTTCAGTTCTGGTTATTATTCACCGATTTGAAGGCAGGATAATAATCTTTAGAATCTTAACCAGGGAAAACAAATCGAGAAAGAAGGTTTTCGAAAGCCTGGAAACAATTAAAATCTCGTCCAATATTAAAAAGAGATACGAAATGATCTAGAGGCCTTATCACATTTTTAACGACTGTGTTAACTGATTTGAGATCTGGATATGTCATAGAATCGAAAGATTCGTCAGATTATGAATTGTCCTGTTTTCTTCAAAAGGTATTTTTATGTTTCAAGTCTATCCGAATGACAAATTTTACGAAAATTGAGAAACAGCAGACCGGAAGGATATGCCTGATATACTCAAGTCTTGAAAACTACTTGATGAATAAGACATACATAAAATTATGTTGTATGTTAACAGGCTAACAAATCAAAACTGATAGTCGTATCAAAAGGACACCACAATCGACATCTTAAAGAAAAGCCACTATCTTCAATAACATATCATTAGCCTCATTGTACTTTTATGTCTTCCAGACAGGTAGTTCTGAAGTTTATAAATATGTTTCCCAGGGCAGTGTGCATACGTACTACGCACGTCGAGAGATTCTACTTTTGCGACACCGTTAGTCTCCTTCACCCACTCCCATTTTGCAGCATCCAAAGTTAGGTTCTGGCCTGTATTTTCGCCTACGTCCTCTTTCGTGGTGCAACGAATCCTTTATCCAAGATAAATCCGCTAAAATGTGCTTAATTCTGCGATTTATTAATTATAAATAAGCAACCTCCCAATACTCAGAAGACTTTCAGGAATGCGAAGTAGACATAATCCAGCTACCTGATAGAAAATGCAGACAGGGAAATTTTCTGTCAATTCATTTCTCTCACTTTCTAAAAATCAAGTTTTCTCCAAAAGAAACTCTGATTATCAGGAAATTGAATTCCCGCATAGAAAATCCACCATAATCTTCGGATTGCCTTCTATTTTATATATCAGGATCAAATTAAAGATTGATTGCAAATACCTAGTACAACTCATGTTTCAGGCGTTTGGTAGGAACAAACAGGTTATTAAATTCGAGGTTTTAATTTGACAATTTGGGGCTCCTCTTATCTACTCATCTTGAATCTAATTGATTCTGATTTCCATGTCGAATTCCGAGTTAGTCCTTGCGGGGGTCCTAACGGGGGCGTTACTACCTATTCATAGACCAAGGCATTCGCGAGGGCCGAGCTTTTAGGAATCGTATGCACGAAGCAAGGCGATAATAAACAGCCACTCGTCGACATAGAGCGAACCAGTCATAACTTTTTTCAGCTTTCCATTCTGCGCCAACTCGCTGAGAGCGGTTTCTTGTGTCGTTATGTATACTGTACCTACTACACACGTATAGTGACCATGCTGAAAACGTCGACCGATCGTCGTCGCTAGGGCAGGGACCTATAAGAATTTCTTCAGCGTGATCACGTGTCCCTGCATTTGTAAACACATGTCTCACATGGTCTCCAGCCTTTCTTATTTCAACTTTGCATAATTAAATGTAGAGACATTTACACCAAAGCGTGGTCTCAATAGTGATAAATTGGAATCTTCCAATTTTTGGAATTCAAATCTGAAGAGAAGAATTTCTTTTACCTTTTTTAAAATTTCTGGAAATATACGTAAAGTATATTAATAGTGGATATCCAACTCTTCACAGTGTTCTGCAATAACAAGATCTCACTTGTTATTTTTGCATGAGTAATGTTGGGAATGAGGACTATAATATCTGCAGTTGTATCTAGGCAAGTAACGTAACAAAAGTCCTTGTGAGGTGTTCAAGAATGATTTCATTGATCACCGTGTGTTTTGAATTCTCACGCTTGCGGTTGCAATTTGCGTTATGGTAAGATCGTTTCGAGAGGAATGGCCGTCTCGATGCCGGTTCTGCGTCCACGTATGCGTGTGGGGTACCGGATCCAGCAGCGTCGGCTGGTAAGATTGCCCTATAAGGATATACTTGAGGAACACGACTCGACTCCACGATCTCCATGGGCATGGTCGCGATTCCCTTTGGAGAAGCTTACCGCCACACCGGCAACAATTCCAATGTGAATGGATTCAGGAGTACAACAGAGAGGGAGAGCTTATGTGTTTCCCACTCTCAATACATATACTCACTCTTTCTTCCTCTCTGCCATGTCCCTTCTCTCATTTATTCTCACTAGTACCGACTTAACCAGGGAAAGCGACTCTTTACGGAACTTTAGAGGCTTACTTTTAAAATGTCCTGTAATCCGAGAAATCTGAGTGATTGCCTATATCTGGCGAGTTTTATTTGCAAATTTGCTCATTTGAATTTGAGAACAAAATTTCTTTTTGCCCTAGATCGATGTCTATGATTAATGCATTTTTTATGGAAGCCGGTTTTACACAGAATCATTAACAGGTTTTCTTTTAGGACGAATTTAAGTTTTATTGGTTTTTGATATAAATTGGAGTGCACCATCATACGGGCATAAACAGGTTTCAGAACTGCATCATGTCTGAGGAAGATGTGTGTACAATATTTCATCTCTCGGGATTTACGAAATAGCGCCCTTTTTTGTCTTGATTTGAAGAATCATCAACAATGTTTTTCTTTTTATTAGACTTGTGTATAATATTGCCAGGCTGTCTTAAAATTAAGTTACTAAAGTGAATTCCATCACACTCAACGCGTGTTAAGTTTTTCTAAAAGATGTAGCAAAATAATTCTTGCAAGTTTACATGTTGTGGAATACTTCAGCACATCTTCCTGATTGTTGCATCATTACCACGTGTTAATCTTAATATTTAGTAATCCCTATTGTACTCATTTTCTCAGTGTTTACTTGTCCAGGCTGAATATAATAACCTGAAGATCATAATGGTGATAACCCGTAGGTTACGCCATTACAGTCTCGGGCATTTATTACAGTCTCGGATTTTGGAATAGGTGCTATGGGAACAGGATTATATAGGTCACTTAAGGAACAGAGGGCTGCACTTTCTACATACTGATTAGACTTTTGCCTCGCATCTATGTCTCCTTATAAGGTCTTATATACTTATTACTTACTCTCGTGTGGGTCCATCACGTGACGTGTTGCACTTGACCTCTCGATAGAAGTCTGATAGGATCTGTCAGAGATGCTTGCGGCCCGGATGGAGTTTTTTCTGATATTGAATAATACTTAGATCTTCATTTATCCGTTACTTAATTTCTCTATATTCACGAAGAAGAAGTAAACATGCTTTACAAATCGATTCTAATGTGTCCTATCGCTATACAATGTACTTGTATATTGAGATATTTTTGGCATGTTTGACAGTCTTTTTGCATTTTCGACTTAAGTAACCACTACTTTTGAGCAATGAGGAAAATATTTATTCCATATTATTACTCATGGCTTCAGTTAATTGTACATATAAAACTTATTGTAAAAGACGAAACATAATCGTAAAACGCGAGCTGGAATGAAACTGGACGATTGGGGACAGAAAAGTTTCAAGGTGAATTTCTCCTGTCCAAAGTAATAGTTCTAGGTAGTCGTTCTATCTCCGTTAATAAATATCAGAAATAACAAGCCAATCACTGTCATTGTTTCGGCAAGATCTTTACGATAGTTTTATGTGACTTTTATGGCATGGAGTACTTCAACTTCTAAAGATCCGGGCCACGATATGCCATTGTCACAGTTATTGAGTACTTTATGGGCCTTTGCTGAATGCAGCTTTGCGCAATCAACCGATCACTCGTATCGACGATTCGAGAATTGTCAATTGTGCATTGCAGTCGCAAATTTGATCTTTTTATTTTTCTGTGAAAAAATCATCTAGTGATGTCAAATAATGAATGTTTCATGAAGAAAAATAAATGCTAAATCACAGATGTTAAAGGAAAGTACCACCTAACATACATATAATAACGGAAATCTTGCTGAGATATTTAGGCGTAAATGAAATAATATATTTGGTTTCTTGAGTGGTCCTGTTAGTTCCTGTTCAGCACAGCTATTTGTTTCATTTTATTTACCCAAAATTGTATGCTTTTTAGCACTGGATACCTTTTGTATAAGTCTATGACATAATACAAAGCTATCTCTCTGTCGGCCACTTCATGTCACAGGTGTCGTATGCAAACTAGTGTAAAAATGATGCGATTATGCATTTTTCTCCACATTTATTATAATATTAGTGTAAATTGTTTTTATAGAATACAATGGTTAAAGAAAGTGCTGCTTTACCCCATTGCGTATAGGTATATTCGCACGCGTAGCTTGCGCATATGATTGTTCTAGGAACGATAGATTGTGATTCTATATGCAAAGCCGCTGCGTTACATTTGCATAAGTCGTTTTTGATCGTGTGCCGTATTCGTACCATTTTTGTTGATTATCCTACCAGTCGAACCATAACCTACATTCATTATCGTCGCCACTTCATCGTCTATAGCTCTTGTCATTCACATTTCATACATGCG
Organism: Belonocnema kinseyi; assembly: GCF_010883055.1. Taxonomy (NCBI): domain Eukaryota; kingdom Metazoa; phylum Arthropoda; class Insecta; order Hymenoptera; family Cynipidae; genus Belonocnema; species Belonocnema kinseyi. The sequence continues at coordinate 86,236,647 of NC_046664.1, read as the reverse complement.
TGCTTGCGTGCCCTATTTACAATCCTTGGGCGGTCGTAGAAATCAGGTTGTAGAAAGAGTGTGTGCAGGACTGACTAAAGCTACGACTCACAAATCAATATTTTTTAACATAATATCATCCATCTTCCGCATGTTTTTTCATACATATCTTGACATCCAGGGAAAGATCATTGCCCTAATTCGTCACCAGAAACACAGGAAAAGTCTAAACTTATTTTGAGTCGACTCATGAGCCAAATTGAGACGCAGCATTTTTTCATCTAAAATAATATTAATTCAATTTTTAAACACAAGGAAATTATACCAAAATGCCTTGATTGAGGCACTCTTCACGAGAAAATCAAGTGTTCTGAAATCCTTTAAATGATAACCGTTTGGCACAATTTTGACGGAAGTATAGATCGCACCGCAATAACCAACGATAGGTGTAAAGTCAGGAAATTGTGTCGATCTATTTATAAAATTCTTGTGAGTTATATGCAGCAATGAAATATATTTCTCTATTGCTTCTATGAACGCGCTGTTTATGTGTCGAGTGCAAAAAATCGCATTCGTTGCACCTGAAAACAGTTTCCATCTTTCGACACTGTTAAAGCATAATCACCAATAGTTCCTCACGGAATTTGTCCTCTGCTAATATAATATGTCATAATTGACTAATCGAGAACGAACACATTCCACGTTTAGCAACGACGGATGTAATAAATGTTTATTGTGGTTCTCGTTCACTGAACATTGAATCAATATTGTATACTTACAATTAGTTCTTTATCTTTTGACCATATTGACAAATATTTAATTTTTCCTTCTTTTAGTTTTTATTGCTTTCAATATTTAACAATGACAATTCCCATTAAAATTGATTTCATAATGAATTCCATTCAACCGCCCATTCAGCTTTTTCTTATTCATAACTTTTGTCATAAGTTTCTCGATTTCTTCACACAAAAATGCCTACGCATCATTACTTACAACAGAATGTTCAAGTCGCGTATACAGAAATTAAACTCTAATGCAATAAAACGAGTGTCTTTGCTCTATGTAATCGAAGCTTCCTCTCATATACCCGTCAACTCACCCACTCACGGCAAATGCCCACGCGCACTTTTCACGAAGAGGTCAAAGTCATTACGCTTAATTCCCGTAAAAAAAAGTGGAGGAAAATACTTTGAAAGTCAAGGTTTTCGAACCCGTTGACCTGCGGTAGAAACGCAATTTATATTTCTTTCAGTTATCAAAACAACAATGAAATCAATCCAAAGAGATGCAATAAATGAAAACATAATTATATATGAACATGAATTGTAATTCGACCGCCCGGAGGTTCTTTCATGAAAGAAGGCAGCCGCGATACGAATAATTACTAGGATTGTTTATTTATTTCTTATTGATGACAGTGCTAAGTTCCCATTGAATGCTCTTAGTAATATAATTGCTATTACCAGACTATTACAATTGCAAGTCTTTTTTCTGTATTACTCCCGAGAGAAGGACCTCGAGAAGTAATAAATGTGTAGAATGAAACATGATCAAACGAGGTTTTATTGGCTAGGAATCTTGGTTAAGATAAGAGTGGATTACTTAGATTAATTAGAATTGCTGATTGATGTAACCATGATTTCTATACGTAACTTATAGCAACTGTACCAACTGCAGATGGCTACTTGATAGACAACAGAATTACAAGCGTTCAGTTCTCTTTTATGAAATAACTGAGTGATTAACCGATTGAGCAGTTCCTCGGATTTGGCGGATAAGATGTTAAGGAAATTACCATAGGAATTGAAATGTGGGTGGTGTGAGGTTGTAATCTAACTGAGGACAGGTTGGACAATAAATTTGAACGGTCGTCGGTTGATCGCACATGTGCAAAAGCGCAGGCGTGTCGCAAGTGCAGAAACCAGAAACGAGTGTGTATTCTTGTTTCTGGCCCTCGAAGGGCGCATAGGGGCCGATGACCGTGCTGACCCGCTGCACACTTCACGGCGGCATCCACGAATGACGAAGCTCGTGCCGCGGCTTCGTTCCATCCATGGCATTATATTCTCCCCAGTTGGTGGGAGGTGAAAGGAATCCTCTCTCTCGTCTTCTCCATCTTGCAGCTTCCACGCGCTTCGGTTTCCTCTTCGTCTCGCCTACCGTCTTCTTGGATATGCATGACTCCGAAAGTCGAACCAAAAATGACCTTCAATTCATTAAGAACTGTTGTTGTCAAAGATATTTTTATACGATTGAATTTTAATATATATCACCATCTGATGAATATCTCACAAGTGATAAATAAGTTCATAAAACAGATTAGCTATTTTATAATTGTTATAATCAGCGTTAGGTTTTTGTTTTCGTTGAATATGTATCCAAATTGCAAGTTGACCCACTTATTTCATCTCAGAGAAGTCTCACTTATTTTCACGTTAGAGACGAAGCTGGTTTTTTCAATCAAAGTGATTCATTGTGCGATAAACCTGTCATATTGTTATGCACTGCGAAAACTGCTCGCGTTACCTGACTGACAGTCTTATGGTTGCTTGCGAAGAGAACTGCCAAGCTCGGGTCACATGGCAAACCCTAAAATTTACTTAACAGAAGTCTACATTTTCTCTTGTGGTCAAGTTAAAATTTACAACGTCCGCTATTTTAGTATGCGTCACTTTATGCCGTTAATATCTTACTTTGTAGTTTTGATTCTCAATGCTGTCAAAAAAAAAGGCAGATGCATATTACTATCTGACTTCGAAGTAAGAACGATTAGTAAATCTGTCTGGCTTGTTGCGAAGACAGCAATAATAATCATGTCAGAGTAGTTGCAACCCCGTTGAAAATATTCAGGTGAGGATAACTATATTGAACTCTCGAATGTTTAATTCATACATAGTATAGACTATAGAGTATAGTTTAACCAAGCCATTTCTTACGTCACGTAATATGATCCATGGTAGAAGACATATCTTATTTTTTTTTTAAAGTTTACCGCAGTCCCTTTACATTTTTAAAAATCTCTACATCAGGTTAGAACGAAAATGGCTCCATTACAAGAAAAAACCTCATGAATTTAAAGTTCAGACAGTCATTGCAGCATCAATTCCTTGTAAGTCAGCTGTTGCCGTTAACAGCCAGTCAGCTGTTTGTAGACTACACTCCTGTGCTTTTCTTAGAACTTCACTTCCGCCGTTATTTCGAACAGACATTGTTTCGTATCAGTTGGATCTCTTAAGTCAAACTGAAGCCCCTTCTGAGCCTCGTTTCCTGTACAGACACCGGCGACATTGACTCTGAAAATTAGTTAAATACATATTCTTAAAAAATAATTGCTTTATTCACATTTTTATTATATTTAGCATTATCTAATCGATTATTTGTCTCCTATGTTTCAGGTGAGTTTCTCATTGTTCATCAGCATACTTAAGGGATTTTCATAAAGTGGTAAGATTTACTAGTAATTTTAATTCCAGCGAAACAATTTCATGAAAGGCATAAAATTTCACTTGCGACTTATGAAGTCGATGCTGAAATTGCCAGCTTAATTACTTCATGCACAAAAGCATACATAAACATCCCACGTATTTCAATAAACCTCAAGTCCTTATTCACTTACTTCGAAATCTATAAAGATATTTCAAAAGAGGTAGTGTAATACTGTAAAGTGTAAATTATAACTGCATGTTTCTCGCTTCATTCATGAGGCTCAATGAATCGAATCGGTTCGTCCGAGATCAAGTGAAATTTCTTCACGACATTTAAAACGTGGGCGTTTATACCCTTTTGGAGGAAACGGTATATGGAGTTCCATTTATGGAGTACTCACACATTGTAGATAAAGACTCTGGAAATAATTCTAGGTTAAGTATGAGGCTCAGCGGATCTTCATTGATACACTCGTGACAGTGAACAAATTAAATGGACTTTTCCTGAACTATCTTACTTTTATTTTTCATTATTTTCAAAGAAGAAAAATTTGGCTTGGTGCATATTGCTTCACAGGAATTCAATGCCACCTCAGTTGGAGCTCGGCGAAGCACTTCACTCCCGCAAAGCTCGAACCACGCCTCGAAATTTTATCGAGGGTCTCCATCTTCCTGCGAACTCGAGGAGAAAAAATGCTCAGCCATGCTTAAAACCGTCCTCTGTTTTTGTCAATTAGATGCTTAACACCCAAGGAATCACGGTAGGAAATCATGTGAAATCGAAATTTAAAACAATTGTTCAAAGTAATAATCGAGTGGTCGAATGTGTCTTATAATTATACTGATTAGAGATACGACCAGTAATTTATTTCAAATCACGGCTCGAGGAATAAAATTTCCTTTCAATTGCTCCCCTGTCCAACACTGTCAAGAGTTCATCATTTCGTCAAATTTGGTAAGATGTCATCAACCGGAAGAATTATTGTACACTGAGTAAAAAAGCCTTAAATCAAAGAAAATCTGCTTGTTCCAAAAAATGATCTTACTGAGTACGTCCAATAAAGCATTTCTTTAATACAAAGAAATGCTTTTATTTAAACCAAAAGTATGAAATTATTATTGAAAATTAATATTTATTACAACGATTTTAGGAAATGATTTTTAAATACATATAACTATATTTACTTGCAATAATCGTGTTCAACTTTTAGCAACGGATGAATTTTTTTTTTCAATTCGATGAATAATTATTTATCTGGAAAAAGTATACGAAAGCCTTCTTGAGAAAAAGATAGTTCGAGTTGAAATTGTTTATTTAGCAGTAGTTACTTGGGTTTTACATTTTTACTTTTTCCGCAGGAAGAGGCAACCATACTTATTCAAGGGCTGATTATCTTCCTTTAAAGATTATTTACTGCTAAGTTTCAGCCTTTTGCCTACAACAAATGCTAATCCACAAAACTCTAAATAACTTTGGTTAAAAACATAATTTTTACCAGAAATATTCTGAAAAAGTAAGCTTCTCTGTCAAAATTCGTAAAAAAGTTAATAATGATTGTACTTTCGTTGAATTTTGAAGTCATTATAAAAGTTTGATGAATGGACAGATAATGTACATCGTTCACATTCAACTTAAAATTATTCAATATTTGAAGTCTTCTGTAAAATCGTGGAAAAGAATCAAGAATGCTGGAGAAAGAATCGAAGTCTGTAGAAAAGATATTTCGGGACATATAATTGTTTATCTAAAAATGTGATTATCATTAGTAGATAATTTTGTTTTTTAAAAGATTCTACGTCAGACAGATGAGAATTTTAATTAACAAATTTAGTAATTTTCTATGACGCTTCATTCAATTTTTAAAATTTGAAATACTATTTTCGCGGGAGTGGTCGCCAACAATGAAAATTACATGTGTGGTCCAACGCATGGGACCCACCAACTTTCTCCCTGGGTTCACAACCAGAATTTTATAAACTCTCATAAATCATAAATCATTGCTTGAATTTCGTAAAAATATAAAGGCCCTTTTTTGAAACATGAAGGTGGGCACATTTTTTAAATAATAGCCCTGAGTATAACTCAAAATAAAGTTTTCGAAAAGGGATCACACTGTAAGTCAGGATTAAAATTTAAAAGACCGGTTTTATCCAACTTTCTGATATCCCGCTCGTAACACTTTTATATTTTCAGTTATTCAAATCAGTCTTTGCGAAAAAATCACAGTTGCTGGCATTCCGGCTCTAGCAAATGTTCTAGAATTAATAAGTTTGAAATTACATCCAGGAGACTATTTGGCGAGATTTTCAAAGTTATTTCCATTTGCAACTTATAATTATCTCATGAATGAAATTAAGTATTCCTAACAAGGTCCTGGTCTAAATTGTAGTTACGATTGCTGCAGCTGGTTAATTATTTTCGGATAAATAAATAAACTTTGCAGGAATATTTATGCAGTAAAGGAAAACCGATTTAGTGAACATAAATTTAGTATTTGTTTCACCGGTTGTGGGCTTGGTACTGGCAACTGGCCGACGAATTTATAAACGGTATGCCGCCATCCGGAAACCCATAAAATCTGGAAGCAACTGCAACAGACCCTTGCAGGGTTGGCATCTGACTCTGACCAAGTGAACGCCATGTGTACCACGTGTGGGCACAGCCTTGTCCCCGCAGGCAGTTTCCTATTTCCAAGGAGGTAAAGGAAAAAAATTATGTTACTCGACTTTCACCCTGGTCGACACCACTAACATGGACAATTTGTGTAAGCTTGAAGTTTGTGCTCTTTACTTGGCATCGATACACTGATGTCATTTTTTCAAAAAAGTAGTTTATTTGTTATTTGAAGATAAATTTCTTCCAAAATGCTCACCAATGTATTAACTAAATTTAAATCGGACAAGTCAAGGTGCTTCACATTCTTTAGAAGTCTGCTACTTTAAAAAGATTTATTTGAATTTTATCTTGCAGCACGGAAATTTGAGACTCTTTAAAATAATATAAAGAATTTTTAGGAGTAGTTGAAATTAATAATCTTATTCTGATTAATGTAATTAATTTATGAATAGTTGAATTTAAAATAAAATCTCGAGAACAAAAAGATTATGCTTTTACAACTCCTGCATTCTTCGCTACCTTTTTCTGAGGAAATAAAAGTAAACCCTTCTGAATAATCTCATTAAAAAGCAGTTAATTCAATAAGGTATTATGAACGCGAAAATCTAGGCCATGGGAAAAATATTTTTTATTATACTTTTAATAAGTGCCTAATTACTATTGTTGGTATCATTTAAAAAAATTATTTTTAATTCAGAATTTTAAAACATACTAAAATTAATCATTAAAAAATGTTTGTTTACGGATTTTTTTCTTATCGGTTCTTACCAAATTTCTAAGAATGATACGATTATAATGACAATCTATTTCCTAGGGGAAAAGATTCTCTAGAATTTGACCAGATCCATTTCTTAAAGTAAATCTGTTATTAACTGAAATCATTAAAAAACAGGTTTTCAAAAAGATACCTATACTTGATAATTGATTTATGATGAAAAATTTGATGAAGCCAAGTTACGAAAAAAATTCGTTTAAAAGTAAATTCTTTAAAAATAATTACTTTCTTATTTAAATTTTGTGATCATAAATATTTGTTTCTTCTTTAGACGACACCAATGGTTTCCAATTTTTCGAACCGAAATTGCAAATTCAATTTTTTTTAATTACACGACCTACGGAACTCTCTGTTGGGTTTAATTTCGCCAGAGGTTTAGTTAAAAATGGTTAGAACTTCGTCTTTTTGATCCAGTTTGTTTTTAAAAATTTAGGATGATAGCTGCGAAAAAAATTAATATCGGAGGCGGTCACAGATTCACCAGGGTTTGTTTCCTGCTTCATCGCCCCTGACCTCAGTTTCGTCACGGTGATGAGCTTGGTAATTTAACCGGGAGAACTGAAACTGTCGGTTTCGTGCAGGCGATGGACTTTAAACGCACCCGTGGAAGTCTCAATGGGCGTCGCATTGCCAATGTTGTATAGTTATAACGGGAACCTCTCGTGAAAGGATTCGAGCTGTAATAAGACGGCTTGGTGCGACCGTAGAAGGCTTGGCATTTGACGTTTTTCCGATGTACTAACGAGTGATGCGCGACGGGAAACACGCTATTCTTAATTTCTTTTTTGCAACAAAAGAGAAGCTCCTCATAATTCAGAGACTAAACACGTATAGAAAGTCATATATGTATATTTTTCCCGCAGCTGCATTTTGGCTGCAGCTTTTAGTGAAAAGATCAAATCTCGGCCAATTTTAATTTCGCGCCAAAGTCGTAATACCACTCTCGAGCTTGAACCTCGAATACACTCAATCCTCAATTAGGTATTTTCACTTCAATCATCAGCTAACTTCACTTGGGTGAGAGCTGAGGGGGAAATAATGAACCAATTGCATGGAACAAAACTTTATTTCTGTAATATATTTGCGAATAATAATAATCATTTTATTATTTCATTAAAAAGTAATTAGAAAATAAAAACTATTTTTCAAATAAACTTATATAGAAAAAATAAGTTTTTACGAAGATATTAGCAAAATAGGGCAAAAATGAACCGAATCCCATGCGTTTGGTCCCTTGATTTCCCCCTCAGCTTGCACCGAAGTGAAGTTAGCTGATGGTTAAAGTGAAAATACCTAATGCTACATTCTGACCAAGTTCTGGCGCGAAATTCAAAGAGCGAAAGTTTCCAGCTTCGTTTCTTTTGTTTTAAATCTTCTAATTGTTTTGATATACTTTTCAACATTACTGTAATTTAAAAAATCTGCCCGCTAAGCGGGCACATGTTCATCGCGTGCTAAGCGCGCGACTCGCTTCGCTCGCAATTTGGAGCGCGCCTGCGGCGCACGACTGTTGGTTCCGGCGCTTCGCGCTCGATGTTGTATTTATCTCGCACTACGCACTCGGTCTTTATATTTTCGCACATTCTTGCGCAAACATTTTAAATTTAAGACTCAAAACATCCACCACTGTAATTTTGTGATTATGAATTCTCTTTCGTTAAAAAAGCTTAGCTCGAGAGTTTGAGAGCACCTACGGCACGCGACTGAGGGCAATTGCGCTCCGCGCTTAGTCTTGGCATTTCTTTCGCATTCGGGCACAGATCTTTTAAAATCAAAGGTGAACAGACCGACATATGTAATTTTGTGATTTTGAACTCTCTTTTGTTAAAGCTCTTTTGGCTTTAACGAATACATTCTCATCGCGTATCTCGTGCTTCGCACTCGATTTTGTCCAACCCGTCAACTTTTCTACATTATACACAACACTTTTATATCAATTATAATACATTTTTTATGTAACTCTGCCAGGGATTACTTATTAAAAAATTGCAAAATAAAAAGAAAATTGTATTTATCATGATTATTTTTGTATTTGTTTCTTATTTTGCTTTAAATTGTATTCTAAGCTGCTCTGAAACATGTATCATTTCAATAAATGTATATCATTACAATTCATAATATGCATAAAAATTAAATCATGCTAATTCTTATTTCCTTGTTTTTATAATTTTTTATTTTTAATGTTGTTTTTTACGATTAAATAAAAACGACTGTGTATCTGCATAGGGTCTAAGACAAGAACCTATATAGGGTCCTGTATAGGAGCCTATGTCCTCTTTCGTCTTTTCTGTGCTTTTTTCAAAAAGTTAATTTTTTAATTTGTAATTTTATGTTTTACGATTAAAAGAAAATCTACTTGTCCTATCGAAAAATAATTAATAATAAATTTATCGATCTTTTTAGGCGAACAACTTTTGTCTAGTAATTTAAGTTCATACCTTGTGTCGTATTTTCAAACAAATTTAATATTTTTATTTAGAATGGTATTTTTTACGACTATAGCAAAAACTAACTGTCCAATCAAAAATTATAGCTCTTTTTTGGATGAATAAGTTTTGTCTCATTTTTTCTCGTAGCTTATATCGAAAAGTGATTCATTCTTAATTTGTAGTTGTTTTCAGGGCGCGCAATTTGAGCTTTTTCATTTTTTTTTTCGTATTTTGCATAATTTGAGCAAAAAATTGAATTTTTGCATTTTTTATTAGTTTTGGTACGATCAAATTTGGAGTGTTCAACTTCTCGACCAAATTAAAAAAGTCCTGTAGGGCTTTCAAAAATCAAAGTTTTTCTTTTGACTGTTTTTCATATCATGTGTTTTTTTGGCTCTAAATGTTCATTTCAGTTTGTTTTTTTGGATTTTTAAAATACTCTGATAATTTTCTTTTTATAGGAAAAAGTCATGGGGATAAATTGTTTAAGTTTCTGAGTACTATGAACAACCGTACATAGAATTTTTATACCATGAAAAAATGTGGTTTCAAACGTTTTTGGTACGATCAAATTTGGAATTTTCAACTTTTCGACCAAATTAAAAAAGGTATCATAATCTTGTAGGGCTTTCAAAAGGCAAAGTTTTTCTTCTCCTGACTTTTTTTCATATCGTGCGTTGTTTGGCTTAAAATGTTCATTTTAGTTTATTTTTTTGGATTTTGAAAATGCTCTAACTCTGATAATTTTCTTTTTATAAAAAAAAAAGTCAGAAGGATAAATTGTTTAAGTTTTGAACTACTGTGAACAACCATGCATAGATTTTTTACATCTTGAAAAATGTGGTTTCAAAAATGTTTTGTATGATCAAATTTGGAATTTTCAACTTTTGACCAAATTGAAAAAGTTGTTATCATAATCTTGTAGGGCTTTCAAAAAGCAATGTTTTTCTTCTCCAGACTTTTTCGTATCATGCGTTGTTTGGCTTAAATTGTCCATTTTAGTTTGTTTTTCTGGATTTTGAAAATGCTATAACTCTAGTAATTTTTGATTTTTCAAAGAAGTCATTAGGATAAATTTTTAAATTTTTTGAATTCTATGAAAAACCGTACAGAGAATTTTTGAATTTTTAAAAAAGTGGTCTCAAAAATATTCAAAATGTGCCCACTTTTTGAATTTACATCCAAAATGGTTGGCTAACGAACTTGACCTTTAATTTAGGACACTAAACGAGTGTACCAAAGCACAATCTAATAGATTAATTTTTTCAAAAGTTATCGTGTTTCACAGATAGAACACAATCGTAAAAACCTGTTTTTCGGATTCAAGGGGTCTCAAAACGTGGAATTTGACAAAAACTGGGGGGGGAGTCAAATTTTACACAAATCTAATATTTTCTCTGGTGAGAATGTAAAAATTGGCTACTAATTATGAATAAAAAAATTTTATACTAAAATACGCTATGCTTTTTTCCGTTGAGATTGCATCGGTGAGCGGCACCCACCTATGCAGTTGCCTCTCACAACTAGCGTTACTTGGCTGTTCATGTCTATATACTTTTTGGGTAATTACTGTCTTTAATCCAGCAATATTGAAACCAGTCACGTCGAGCAATATTTATTAGATCAGTTGACGATAGCTCCTACAGAGGCGAAAACTTCAAAGTTGCTGGTAATCTCGATATAATATCGCGAAACACTGAGAATAAAACTAAGATAAATATTGTAAAGTCTCGGTAAAAGAGCATAAGGAATGGTTTAAGTATTACGTAAGCATAATATTCCCTATTCTATTCCCTAACTATGTAGACATTGTAGACCCCCCCCCCTTCCATTCTCAGATTATTATTATATTATTAGGTTATATTATATGATTAGGTTCACGTAAAATAGGAGCAAGGATTTTTTCTCCGCGAGACGCACGTTTCCTTAACTTCGTACAACATTAATTAAAAATACAATTTATAATTTTTAAACAAAAGTTTTTTGTTTCGGGTTACAATTTGTATTACAATCGAGATTAAAATTTGTCTAACATTTTGACCCAATATCATTTTTACACAAATTGCGCATATCCTTCATATAATTAAATATTCAGGATGGCCACCCACCCGGAAGAATCGGGAGAACTGGGAATTTTTAAAGTGTTTAGAATAATTAAACTTGAAAGGTTCACAATATTTCTCGAATTTTTTAAATTTTACAATTTTGAACAGTAAAACTGACAATGATTTTTCATTTGACAGAAATCACATCTTATACTAAAAAAATCTATTCAGACGTTTAAATGTCACTTGACACTGCATGATATGATACTTATTATTACTATATTTATCATATTTAAAGTTTTCATCATTTTAATTTAAAATTCTAGTTTTGAATGTGCAATTTTAAAACAATTTAATCGTTGAAGCCTTGTAACTAAAGTTTTTTATCAAGTTAATTTTTAGATTCATTTTTGGAGGTTTCGGAATTTAAATTTCACAATATTGTGGTTTCCAATTCAAATATTCCAAATTTCAGGACCATTTCGCTATTAAACATTTCAAAATTTCATATTAATTTTATATTAGTTTAGAATTTAATAAATTTAGAGATAAAGGTAAATATAAAGCAATTTCAATTTGAAAAGCTTAAAACTGTACAATTTAAAAAAATGAAATCGTATAAATAGCAATATTGTTTTGCATTCTTTATTTTAATTTTTAATTTTCAATGATAGATTTTAAAATTGTTTGATTTTTAGTTGAAGATTTAAACAAATAATTTCAAATTGAAAAGTATTTGATTCTAAAATTTCCAGAATGAACAATGATTTTAAAGGAAGATTTTAAATAAAAAATTGATATTAAAATTTTAAAAAAGACAGATGAAAATTAAACTATCTGAAATTGATGCATCAGTAAATAGATAGTTTCGGTCATTAAAATTTCAAAAGGTTTCAGTATACAGAACTTTTAGTATCACTATTTATGGTGGCTAAAGTTTTTTTCTCTTTTAAATGAAGTGCGCATTCCTTTAAGTTTTAACGTCCCGGAGTAGACATTTTTTCATTTTTAATATTTCCCATTTAAAATTACTTTTTATTTTAAAGTTTTTTTCTTCGAATAATGCAATTCTAGACTTTCAGAATCTTTGACTTTGAAAGATTTAATTTAGTTTCCAATAATTAATTGTAAAATATTAATCGCTTTTAATTAAAATTATTCATATTTAATAGCTTTCAATCCTTAATTATTTAATTTTAAACGCTTTTAATTATAAAGAATACAATTGAAACTTCTTCACATTTGATTAAAAAATTGGTTTAATAATGGATTTTTAAATCTGCATATTTTCATGTTAGGAAATAGAAATCCAGGGTAATGAACGCACGATTTACGCGCGTGCATTTACTGCTAGTTTGTATCAAGTGTGTAGTACGCATCTCTGTATTTTTCTTTAGTAGACACAAAAATTTTTTTATCTTATTATATGATTCAAAGTCAATCGATTTGTAGCAAAAAGGTTTGCTGCTGTTTATCGACTTTCGCAATAAATAATATATGCGAAAAACTGTGTGTTCTAAACATAGAGAAATCACAAATATTTACCGGGAGAAAGCCGGGAGTCGATAATTAAAAAAATAGTGGCCATCCTGATATTTTAGCATGACGCCACGGCCATGATAGGATAGGAAATGTCAGAAAGGTTAGCATAGTTGGTACATATTTACATGTGATTGAGTACCCAATTCTGCTCAAGCTCAAGTCGATCTGGTATACTAACGTCAAATTTTTGATATTTTATTTTAGTTCGTGAAACTGAAAAGTTGTCAATGAGTAGAAAGATAAAACATAATTGGGCAAGTGCAGTCTATATATGAAAAATAGTTATTACTATTCATACATTTATAACTTACATTTACGTTTAGAATATTTTTTTAAAGTCATGCTAAAAGACTCAATAATTAAGGCCCTTTTAGTAACTTTATAATTTTATTTATTATTATTTAGTTTTTTTTTATAATTTGAAATATGTTATGAAATATTCTATAAATAGTTTTGAACAAATTTATTGTGTAAGTTGTCAGCAAAAGTAGCTGGTGGAGTTGCAAACCTCGGTTTCATATCGTGAAAAGTTGACAGTTGAAATATAAGTACTGTCTAGTATTACACAATTATTTTCCAAGGCTAATCTTACGGGAATTTTTTCACTTATTTTATTTCGCCCCGCGCGAATATTTGCGAATAATGGGCTTAAGCAAAACGCCCAATTTGCGATAAATCGCCTAATCTGGCAACCCTCATTTGGCGTTTAATATTAAGGTTTACAAACGCAGGAAAAAATGAACCACAAATTAATTTCAATGCATTACGGAAGAGGCAGCAATACCTTTCTTAGAAAAAATAAGTTTAGGTCAAAATTATTTGTCAAATAATACACGGGGGAAAAAAATCTTGAGGCGAACGAGTGAATCGAGAATATATTAAGCTCAAAATAAGTGTACGCTCGGATTAGGTAAAACATTTAGTTAGAAGAGTTACACATTTAGTTACTTTATGTAAATTGTTCTCGTAAATCAGGAATTTGGACAAAATTGCTAAGTTCTAAAGTTTATTACTTTCGACAGATTATGTATAATTGTATTATCTTCAGAATAGAAAAAAAATTTAGTTGTTATAGAAATATATTAACTTATAATAGCCAATTTTTCATCTGGTATCGCGAAAATGAATTTCCCTGAAATCCGTGTAATGCATTTGGAGGTCAAGTTTGTTGTTTTTATCGCGTTTCTTGATATTTCAATATAGTTATCGCCTACAATCGAAACAAATGTAAATTATTATTACTGCATCATAAACTCCATTTAATATTGACAATCGCGCATATTTTAAGTGGTAAAAAGCGTCTAATTGTCCAAAGTAAATCTCAACTGTCACTGCTCCCGATTAGACCGTCGCCATTTTATTTCGCTGCTCCCATAATGCACTGGCGCTCTTCAGATAATTGCTTCAGACACTTATTCTTAATATCCCTATTATAGCTATACTTATTAGGGGTTTGACTATACGATATCCCTGGTATATGGAAAATGGTTAAGGATATTCATTTTCGCTGATCCAGGGATCTTTCTAAATTCGTTCGTTCGTTCGTTTTCAGCTAAAAGTTTGGCTATAATAAGGAATAATATCCCTGTCACAGCTCAATTTTTTTTACCGTGTAGTTATTTGAAATTTCGTGTCTTTCCAAACTTACTAAACAATCGTAATTTTTATCGCATGTCAATAATTAATATCTCACTTTTTCTTTGGAACTCTCTGTTTAATTCTGTTTTTTGAATTAAGCTCAAATTAATTTTTTTAAATGCGTCAGACTAAAAATGTATAATAAAAAATAAATTATTTTTATTAAAATTGAATGGATTGAATTGTAGGTGGGTATGTTCCAGTGAACAAAATGAGATATTGTTCATTAACTTTGGATAAATAATATTTTAATAAGGCAAATATGAAAATATTCTGGAGTTTAAAACTTGAAAGAAGATATCTATGAATTAATGAGTTGATAAGTGAGATAACGACATCGATATCAGAAAATACATACCGACTTGACTAATTTCTTTCCGCATTTTGTATTTACTTTTTCAAATGTACAATTAACAGTAAAGGAAGAACGTGTTTACTGGCAGATTGTCACATATGTTTACAGAACAAATAATAGCTTATATCTAATTTTCTGCCCATGAAGTTGATAAGTACTAAAGCGAGCACATCTGACTCTGAAATGATTAAACACATATTTATAATGGATAACTTGAGATATATCACTTTCTCGCAAGGTCGTTTGTATTTGTGAACTAAAAACGAATGTAGTAGTATCAAGTCAATACAGTAGGTTATTGGACCATGAAAAGATATCAAGGAAATGGGGTCACTTGTAAAAAGATCAATTTATTTTCTGATTTTTCTGTTTTTATCGTCTTGCTAAACTTGAAATTAAAAATTAAAACGAAAATTGAAGGCTGAACTTATGGAGCATCTGTATTTTAAAAGATATTGAATAACCAGTTTTTGTTTCAATTTGCCTGGAAAACTCTTCGACAGACAGGTACCTGGCAGGTATATTTGTAGAGGATATATTTTGTCTGGGCGAGGGGGACAGAAAGCAACGTTCCATGGGTTTTAGGGGTTTTATTTTATTATACATGCGTGATATGGGGAGGAATGAATGGAACCTGTTGGGCTTGAGCATTACCACCTGAGAGGGGTTCCATGGAGCAGGAATCTAGTTTGGGTACTTCAGACACACCTAACCTGAACTTCCTTCCACCTGAGCCTCGAGTCCCTCGACCTGACTTTTCCCTCTCATTTAAAACGTTTTAAAACTTCAGTAAACACTCGTCCAACCTCCAGCCTTACCCGCGACTTCTGCAAGAATTTTATTTTAATTCCTTCTGAATTCGAAAGTTATGTAGGGTAATCGTTACAATGATTGGCTAGTTAAATTTTTTTCAAGTGTTGCATAATGATTAGCCATGGCTAAAAATTGTGTTTTTTTAATATAAGCTTATTTACACAAGGTGGTCAATCTATGGAGTGTAGCTAAACATTGTACCGATACTCTGTTCACTTTTTAATTGACTAATTTATTATTTCGTTTTCAATTTCTATAAATTGGGAAAACTCGGAAAATATAGTAAATTTATTTTTTTACCTGAAGTTTTGAGCTTGATTAGAAATCCTTTATAATTTCTAGTTTTACATTTTTAAAGTACATAATTTTAAGCACTTCAAAATTTTAAGTTTTGCACATTTATAATAAGAAAAACAGATTTCTAAAAATTTCTGATTTCAAAAGTGGAAAGGGGGTGGTAATTACAATTTAAAAATTAAAATCATGGTGGTAACCAAATTTTTGGCCTTAAAAATTCGTTACTTTTAAAAACATCCACTTCAAAAGTAAGTAATTTGGAAAAAGCTTTAATTCAGTTAATTAAAAGTCGCTTAAATTCAAATAGGGTTGTATTCAAAGTCACATATCATAAAATATTTTTTACATATTGTTTACTATTTTTAATTTGATGTTGAAATATGAATTTTCTGTCACAATGTCGATTGGTGGGCCCCTTTGACGTCAAAGGGGTCGGAATTTCCACCAACCACAGCTTATGTGTCAGTGATTCTCAAATATCTTTTTCTATGTCGATGTTTTGTTATAATTATGTACCCAATCGAAAATAGAAGTCGCAAAATATTGTTTAAAAAACATTATAAACATTATAAGAACATTTAAAACAAAACCTTTTATTTAAAAAATTCATTTTGAAAAGCACTTAAATTTAGTCATGTTTACGAACAATTCGTAAATATGTACAATTTTAAAATGTCTTCATAATTGTACTTACTGTTTTCCTTCAGTATACTACTGACTCTGAATCAAAATATTACAACAAGAGAACTTTTTTGTCACATAAAACTTAACATATAAAGCTATCAAAATAGTTAGAATTGACAGCAAACTATGGCCTAACCTCTTTATCATGAATTTTGTTAGTTTTCTTTAAGGCCACAACGTCACATTAATAGATAATTATGAGAACCTCTGAGTCACGTGAAACCAACGTGACAGCAACTTGAGTAAATGTTTTACCGTCTTCAATTTTTAATAATTTTTTTCTGTTTGACGACTCAACAGAAAAAAAAAATTATAACGTACCTTCGGTTCGGATTAAAATAATCTATTAAAAAATTATTTTATCTAAAATCGTGAAACAACCCTATTCAAAGTCTAATTTTGAACTGTGAACTTTTATCTGTTATGCTTTTGGTGAATGAAATAGTTCGTCAGAAAGTAGATTTAATTTCGATACCAGTAAAAATTCATATTTTAAATTGGTATCACTCAACAATTGAACATTTTTTTTATGGTGAGTAGTTAAATTTTAAAAGAAATTATCTATACTTCCAGGAATAGCAGTTTCATGTAATAATGGTAGTATTATTTATTATAAAAAAGGTTACTATTAATAAAAAATGGTTGTTTTTATAATAAATCGGTGAAAAAAAGTTATCTAAAGTAATACGTAACCATATCCAATTTATAGTTTACTTTTAATCATTGGAATTGTGATATTGTATGAAATCTTGTCACAGGACAAATAAGTAATTTTTAATTAAAATTGTATTAAAATTCATTTATATATTTTAAGTTTTTCATAAGCAACCATCCTTTCTCTGTTAAAAAATACGTTTATTTATAATGGTGGGATTATTGAATAAATATAAATAAATCCTTTTTCCAGAACCTGTAATATCTTAAATGTTATTAAAATAATTCAACTTCAAAGGGGTTTACTATAAAAATCGTTTTAATTTCACAATTCTAATTAAAAACTTATCTAATTTTGAACCAAGTTTGGAGATGTTCTATTTAAAAAATTTAAAAATTTTAAACCGTGCTATTCTGAAAGCTTGAATTTGATCATGTTAATTTCCAACTGTCTCTCAATTATTAATTGCTTAATCCGACACGTTACAGAGTTTTTTCTAAGTCTTTAATTTTCACTCTGGCTTTTGTTGCACAGAAAAACGCTGGTGTTAAATTTGTTGCAGCTCAAATTTCAATGGGCTCCCAATCATCATTTGAGAGAGTTTTCAAGTCTCAAATGTATTCCTCTGAACGTAGGTGCCCATGTGGGCATCTTGGGGAAAGTATCATTTGGAGACTGAATTTTGGCTCATGCGGAGTTGTGGAGTTCTGAACCGCGCCGTCAGCCATCTGAATACCTGTCAAAGCAACTATTCGCTTTGCAATATTAGCCTAAATAATTGTTAATAAGGAAACCAATTGGAACAATATTTTCCTAATTTCCAAATTTCTTTCATTTAATAGAATAAAATTATAACTTCCTAATGCAACTTCCAAAAGTTAGGTTAGTCATGCCCGTCGACATTTAAACTAAAG
>NC_046664.1:86203841-86218379 GCF_010883055.1 Belonocnema kinseyi | reverse complement strand
ACATCCCGGCTTTGGTGGTTTGAATCTCTTATAGTAGGTTTTGAATAACCTAACATTTGGATATTACATCACGCCAAGTACTATTTTTATTCCAAGACTATTTATTCGCTGGTAAATGAGAGGAAATAAAAAGTTAGGTAATTATTATTATAACTTACCTGCTTATTAACATCTGTTTCACTCAAATAACGACCGACAAAATGATCTTGACAGGTGACTTACAGTTTGTGGACGACACTTCACGTTGCACTGGATGAGAAAAAACAGTGTCTAAATGATGCTTTCCCCCTAGATTCTCCGAATGAACTTGTGTGATTCAAATTTCTTGCTCTACTCACTGCATCTTACGTATATTTTTGTATTTGGCCCAATTTCGAAAGAGCTTGCTGGATTGCACCTAGTATATTGCAACAATCTCTAATAATATTACACTGCGGTGCTTAACTCCAGGAAAGTAGTTTCAGTTTGCGGTTGATTATTTGGCCGCCGACTACTCAAATTCTGAGTCAAGAGCGACAAATCTCTCAACATGGAACATAACGTTATAATGATGTCTTCGCCTTGTGATCCACTAGAATAAAGTATAATCGTTGGATTCGCATTAGTTGCAGATTTCTCGAGCAGTGAATTTATAAATACTGCAGGGCTTGAGTCATAGCGATAAAAATACGCGAATTGCTCGAGCCACCCGCTTAGGAACATGCATGCATCGCACATATAGATCTTGAGATACTACGTATTGCTGAATAAACCCTTTATGTGTGTCGTTTTTAAGCTTTTTCTCCTGCAAAACTACTTTCCGTCTGACTTCAAATCCATTTAAACCTTGATTTTACTGGAATGAAAAAATAGCAGCATTTTACTTATGGAAATAAATGTTCAAATCGAATCTTAGCATTCATATAGATTGAAAACCACTGATCTTTGATAAACCTATGAAAACATCTATATTCAATACTCCCCCTAAATGTTTTCCTTCGAAATCGCAGATGTGTCACAAGTCCGGGATAAACTCAAGAAAGGAACTTGAATATGCATTTTTGTATTGGACCTTAAAACCTGCAAAGTAGAAGCATAGATAAAGAGTGTTTTGAACGCGTTGAAGTCGATTCTTCGGTTTGATTGTGTACATATATCTCGAGGCAGAAAAAATTCCCAAATGAATAAGTGTACCTTCCTGCTCGGTCATTATACTGCTCAGAGTTTGATGTGAAAAAAAAGCCAAGGAAACATGACTATCGAACCCGAATGATCTCAGATTGTGAAATCATCGCTCCACCGACGCTGCTGACTTCGCCAAAACACGATGCCGAGGGGGCTCTACGTTTTGCAGGCAGATACACATGCGATATCAAAAGCAAAATAAGGCATAATGCAATGTGGAGTAACAAATGTGCTAAATCGCTTCAAACCTTTCACTTAATTTTTACATTTACATTCCTATTTTTCAATTTTTATGTCATTGTTTTGTAAAAAAATTGACGATCTGTGTGAATCAACGTAATTCGTTTGTTCTTGAACGGATAATGACAACGTGAAGAATAAATTCATTTATTTGGGTCTTCATTTATCACTCTTACAAGGAAATAATTTGTAACGGTTTATGTCACGACGATAGAGTCTATAGGTTTGCAGCTCGTGTGTCACACTTTTGTTTCGCTTAGCGATATTACAGCATCGATGATCTCACGGATGCGTCTCGCAATTACTTCAACATCTTTGGCTCTTTGTCACGAAGCTTGACGAGCTGAAGTTGATTCAAAAGTACTTCAGTAAAATTAAAAATCACGTTCCACACGTGACGCAAGGTCCCAAGTTCTTTATTCAGTTCTGTTAGATCAACAGGCCGCTCTCGAGAAAATAAGGTATAGTCGATTGTAGAGCTCAAGAGTTTCGACGCGATGCGATGTCAAAGACCTATTATTTATACAGACTTTAACTTTATAAATGTCATGCTTTCCTTTCGATATGACCTTCTATCACCATTATTATTTCGCTCCAAGGCTGAAATTGGCAGCAATGTGTATTATGTTATATTATATGGCTCCTGTCTCGCGACAATAATTGAATGCTAAATATGAACGAAGAATGATGTCATTAGGATACTACACGGAGAAAAATGGATCTTCGAATCTAAATATTCAAAGTGTGAGATATAGTACGGTCTAGCCTTCAGTTTCGAAAATTTAAAAATATAGGTGACTGCTTAAAGTGGAAAAGCTTAGTGTTTCAGTAATTTTCAGTTTGAATTTTCAAGATTTTTCTAATTTATTTTGAATTAAGAGCCTTAATATTTGCGCAATTATAAGTTTGAAGTCTTCAATGTTGAATAATTAGAATAAAACGTTTTGAAATAGAAGAAATTTACATTTCAAGCGTTGAATAATTTTTGATTGAAACCATCAACATTTTCTGGGTTTGAATTCAAATCGCTTAAAGTTGTTAAATTTAAATTTATAATTATAAATGCACTTTTACAACTATACACTCAAAATTGAATATAATAAGATTGTAAGTTCGAGAAGTTTATCCGAAAATTTCAAGTATTTTAAACGTTTTAAAAATTTTTAATTATCACGCTCTACATTCTTTAATTTGCAGATTATTTTTCAATACTTAAAATGTTAGTTATTGGTCGAATTCATTTCAAATCGGACTTCACCGATTAGACGACCAAATTTTTAATTTTTTGTAACTAATCTATAAATATTACCATTTTTAAAGTTGTTGACCAAGTTTATCAAATATTGTAGAAAATAGTTTTAAAGTGTTCCAATATCTAAATGTAAACCTATATAGATTTTTGACTTTTCTTCTTGATTTTGATGTAACTTTTCGTTCAATTCCGAAATCCACTGGAATATTTGATAGATTTGTTAAAATCGACAAAATTACGGCAAATTTTCTGAAGATGTTTAAACTCAATTTATTGAAAAAAATGATATTTTTATTAATTTGAAATTAATTTAGTTTGTTACATAAAATTCTATTTCTTTTTATGAAAAAATAACATTTGCTTTTTTTTGCAATAATAAGAAAAATTTAAAAAAAGCAAAGTTGTTCCACTCGAAAATGTCTAAAAAAAAGTCTCTTACCATTTTTCTCTAAGTTGTGTTTTTTTTCTCTCCAAATTTTCTCTAAAATGTGAATAAAATTGGCTATAATTGAATTTTCCTTAGAACATCCAGAAAAAGATTTAGTTAAAGGGACACAATTTTGGTAGACTCAACCCCAGAATATGGTTATTATATGTACAACAAAATAATTGGTTGATCCAAACAAATTTTTTTGTTAGTGAAATTTGTTGTATTATACCATATCTTTTGGTTAATACTAGCAAATGTTTTGGTCCGTCTTAGTCAAAATTTTTGTTTAATCCATGCAAATAGTTTGCTCGATACAAAAGAATATTTGAGTTCATTCAAATAAGTGTTTTTGCTGGCCTGAGGAAAGAGTTTGCTTGATTTAACCAAAACTGGTAGTGCATCTTACTATAAACCACCATAAACGGACAATGTACATTGTAAATGGCTTACTATGGAAATGTGTTATCTTGTGTAAATTATTTAGTAGTTTATTAAACTAACAAATATCACATGACTTAAAAATTCTACGACAAACTATTTGCAATATAAATTGTGCTGAATCCTTTTGTTTATTTGATTCAAAAAATCGTTCTGTTTCTTTTTAATGAAGAATCTAATCACGCAATCATAGGCACACACAAAGATTCAAGTGATCCTACGTATTTTTCACTTAATCACAATCGATTTTGTTTCTAGATCACTTATTTGATAAGGTTCACTGAGATAAAAACATTTTTATGTTTTTTTTTTCGCGACCCTACGAACTCTCGAACGTGGACTGTCGTGTTCATTTGGAGTACGCGATCGTACCAAGTTCGCCAACTTCAGTCACTATTAAGGTGCTTTCAACAAAATAGTTTTGGTTGACTCAACCAAGTTTTTTTGTGTATTCTAATCAAATGCTCTATTCGATTATTTGTTAGATCCAACCATAAAATGTCGTTAAATCAATCAAAATATTGTCTTACATGAACAAAACGATTCAACGAAAAAGTTTTATTGATTGAACCAAACGAATTTGGCCAACGATACGAAAATATTGTTCAAATAACCAAAATATTTTCGGAAATGAACCAAATGCGTTTAGAAGTTTGCAAGTGGGACTACTTGTCTTTTTTTACTTTTATTGTATCTCATCTCGCTATTATAAAAATAAAAAATTTCATTTTTCATGACATGAAATCCATTTTTCTCTTTTCCAAGATGCGGGTACAAGATTATGTAATCTTTCATGTGATACATGCACGAACTTTATTGAAACTAACTTCTAAAAAGTTCAAGAAAAAATAAAACGATTGTCTTTTGAGAAATTCGAGTTTAAATATGTTCAGAAAAACTGCCGTCATTTAATCAATTTTGAGTATTTTTCTAATCACTTGGCGGAGTTCGAACGTGGACGAAAAGATCTATCAGAATGAAAAAAAGTTACATATCTATATTATGGTAGAATACTATTATACTAAGAATGAAATTGTCAACCAATTTGTTATAAACTGTGCCACTATGTCTAATCGATGAAATATGTGTCGTCTGTGTAGATTCTAGAATCTTGAATACCATGAAAAATATCGTATTTGGTCTGTTTAGTTTTTACGGTTTATACTTTAAAATGTGAATAATCGGGGAAAATTTTTGAAAAACGGTTAAAGAATCGGGATTTTGTTCTGAGCTTTGAGTGACCACCCTGCTTGTTGCAAAGAATGTTTTTTTTTTATTGAAATTGTATTGAGTTATTTTTACGTTGCGCTGCTTTTAACATGACCAATATCAATGTTGGGTTGGACATTACATGAGAATGAACTAGCGACAAGCATTCTTGTTAAATTAACTGAAGAGAGAAGCAGATAGCATCAACTGACATTCTGTTTGACCCTAGAGCTTTTCGCATGGCTGAATGAAAGAAGGTGGCAAGCGACCATTACTCTCCGGCAATCATTCCGATGTTGACTAGTCATTATCTTTCCTGGGGCACTTTAATTTCCGAAGAGTCTCTAATTATTACATGTCAATACCCGTGCTCATGCAAGTCAATTTAAATTACCCGGAAATGAGCACAGTTAAAAGCCATTTCTGAATCTCTGTAATGCAAGCTTTCTTTTTAAGAGCTTTGAAGCTGAAGTTAGCTCAGATTGAGAATGGATGCAGTGAACATTAAGCGTTGTTAAGAGAACATATATCCTGTTCAGTAATGAACCCAGATTAGATTTAAATCACAGCTTATCGGCACCATCTGGGGATCGAATTGCCTTTCGTTTCGCAAGCTCCAAAGACAATCGCGCGTGGATACAGATTCGAAGGGGAGTTCATTTGAAGTTTTAACGTACACCAACATCCAGAGTTGAGCACCTTCTCCTTCCCGACAGTCAGCGACGCGACAAAAATACGCCTGGTGCGATCGTCTGTCCTATTTTGAGAATGTGAAATGAGGAATCAGTTTTTAAGAACAGTTTTATCTACCCCATGAAAGCGCCTTGACTTTCATGCTGAAAAAATCGTACCGAAGCAACTCAGTTTGTCCCTCAGTATCACATTTGACGACAATTTCCAAAATTCAACTAATAGCGTGTCTCATCAATTAAAATAATCATTGATCGACTTCTAAAATTAAGTAAGCCATTAAGGAAATCTAAGATATCATTCCAAGAAAAATGAAGATCCTTTTATCCGAGACTCGTAGATGCAACCTTCCTGAGTTTATTTTTGTTCCGGAGATGATAAAAATGTACTATGAGGCTTTAGTCGGTGATATATGAAACTGTTTTTACATTAATCCGTGAGTAAAATCCCTAGATTACAATCATCGCCTTGGTTATTTTTGTAGATTGTGTACAGATTCAATTTTGAACCACACTTTCAGCTGTGGAAAAAGTGTCTGCTGACGTCTGCTATAGGTATAGTTTGGTTCCAGTCGCGCGTTGGCTGATGTCATACAAATGGACTGTACTCACTCAGTGCTGTCCTTTAAAAGAAAAAAAACTTCGTGATAGCGTGATCTGATCTTTACGATTTTATGACTAAAAAATGTTCGATCAGTAAGTGTTTATGGATCCTTTATTATCGCGATAACGACTCTTGGATACAAATGTCGAGAAGTTTCTCAGTCTTGTGATTCGCAGTAAGTCCTCGTTAAGTAATCTTCCGGCGCCAATGCATCGTTTCTACTTTACCGGCTGCCCCTCCTTTGCACACGCCTTGGAAACCCACTCCTCACCTACACAACAAACTCCTTGACGGAGTATCCTCCTTTTCCATTTTGTATCTGTGCGACACGCATACGTGTAAACGACATGGCAGTGCCACACCCGCTGCCTGCCACACGACATCCGTATATCATTATTCATCAACAAATTCCAT
This sequence comes from Belonocnema kinseyi, assembly GCF_010883055.1. Taxonomy (NCBI): domain Eukaryota; kingdom Metazoa; phylum Arthropoda; class Insecta; order Hymenoptera; family Cynipidae; genus Belonocnema; species Belonocnema kinseyi. The sequence goes on along the minus strand of NC_046664.1, from coordinate 86,211,939 downwards.
TCTTGAATTATTCTCACAATGTCTGCCCGACAGAGTTGCAGCAATTTCTTCGCCTTTTATGAAATTTTCAGTTCACATGATACTACTTTGCGTACAGACCTTAAACACTTCCAGATGACGTCAGCCGATCGATCTAGAGATGCGGTCATCGCAATGCTGTAATGACCAATGAAACTTCCGCTCCTGTTTTCCTCGCAGGCAGATTCGTAAGTCTGGAACCATATGAAGAAACATGGAGTGTCAGGCTGACTACATTAAAGGGTCAACTAATGCTCTCTGAGCGTTGACTTGATCCTGGCTAAAATGAGTCAAAACCAGATATTCCTAGTGAAAAATGGACCTGGTCATCCCAAGATGTTCGACTTGCTCATAGTCAAAGCAAGTCAAAACAAGATGTTCAACTTGATCATCCATGAAGGTCGGATGAAAATGAAATATCAAAGACCGAAAATGGTTAAAACCTCCTCAATTTAGTGGCAAATTTTTTTCACCTTCTAACTTGTTCTTGCAGAATAATACTCGATCCATTAAAAGTGTTGCTTTATAAATTAAAGATATCTTGTCCAAGTTCTGAGAAGAGTCTTATAGATCAGCGCCATACAATTCAGGAATTCTTCTAGGAACCAGTTCTTAGGGAGGGACACTAACGTCTCGAGAGTGCAGCATTCCATGTCAAGAGATTCTGAGATTCCATCTACTGAATTATGACCTACCTACTGTACGCCTTATGTATTGCCTTGTACTGTATCGAGTTCCACTTAAGAATATCAATCCCGTCTTGAAGTTCTATTCTGATTACCTGCATTGTTCGCTTTGACTGATTAACAAGATACATGGAAATCTCTTTAACACCCAAGATGATGTTATAAAATGTACATCTCATATTCTAAAGTGAGAAAATTTATCTCGTCTATGATGAAACATGAATTAATTCTGTTTCTAACCCATTAACTATCTGCTAGTCGTTTGTTGTGATGAAAATAAGAAAGAAAAAGGGTATGTTTTTTAGTAGCATTTTAAAGATATATTGGATATACAACATAATATAAATACTTGGTGGGTTTTACCTGTCTTTTTGTAGAGTCTGACCTTCCGCAAAGCTGTTTTCGTGCATATATACCTGGACATTTTAATTTTTTTCGACTCAAGGAAGCCTGAGCAGGCTTTTTATTTCTTTAGACAAGCAAGATCGAGCACGACCTGAACGGCATTGTGTTAAAGAAGGGTTGTTGCTTCTTGATGGCATGGTGCGATAACAGTCGAATCCTCTTGGTCGATTCACCCTTCTTCCGCTTTGTAACGGCGTAAAGGTGAACGTCCCCAGCTTGCCCCACTTTCTCAAGTACCTGACCTCTTCTTCCCGTAAAATGTTCGCAAATATTGGCAAACACAAACTATTTAGGTTTTTTTCAGTACTATGTAAATTTGCTTTGGAAGGTCAAGCACATTTTCAAGGTCAACCATTGAAATACATGAACAGTTTACTTTTCCTAAAGAAAAAATTAAATTAAATTAAGATTTTAAAAGATCATATAATCTTGTAGTATGAGTTTTATTTTGAAACACTATTTAATTTTGAAGTTCATTGAGAACTAAACTTATTTTAATTAGGCTAAACATTTTTTTAACTTCAACACGCAGAGGAATCCCAACCCTTTTTCATCTTAAAATTGAATAAAAACACTGCAGACAGGTGACAACTGCATTAAGAATTGGCAATATGGTTGTAATAGTCAATTTATTACAGTGTTCAACATAGTGGTAAACAGTTTGCAGAATTTTTATCGATTTTTTAAATATAAAAAAGCTGGTTGATTGAATCAATCAAATAATTTTTTGTTTAAAAAGAAAGCAAATGCAGTCAACCAAACGATTTTCTTGAATGAATGTATTTTTTTTCGAGCGTAGCTTCTGGAATTCATTGCTTAACGAACCGCATGAAGGAATCGATATCCGACACTGCCTATGGGATAATCGCAGTCGTTGAAATCTCGACTTGATGGACGGAGACTTGTACGTGTTTTCTGGAAACACGATAGACCTTTCTCGAACAAGTTCTTAAATTATGCTAGAATGAGTACTCGAGCAACGAATTATAAGCTTATAAGGACTGTAAAATTGCATTAGGTGCATGTATGTATACTTGTTTCACTCCGAAATGTAGGAATTCTTGAAAAAAAATTTCGGTTGAAATGCGATGACCCCGAATTGGGGGATTGGAGGTTGGGTCGTGGATGCAAAGCATTTTTGGGATTTTTTTTCACTCTACCAAGTTCCCACCATAAAAGGCAAGCAGCGAATCGCCCTAACGGGACATCGAAACCGTACTTGGTTGATCGCGACCACGACACACGTCCCTCCCCCGCTTCCGACGACCTACTAAAACCTGCATTGTTATAAAATTGTCAAATGAACTTCGGTTCTTAAAACTGACATGCCTTCCTTTCCCAAATTTATGTTGCCTTCCTTATCTGAAAACATTCTGCAATAATGAAGAAAAATGAATGCATTTGGTCTGGCGATTGTGTGTATACTAACATAATGAACCAGTATTACGTATTTTTCGCTCATGCTTTATCTTATCGGGCTACCGTCATAAGCCAAGATTCATATGTTGCTATACTTTAATGTAAATGATTCCTGAAAGATTTTCGCGCATGTTATAAATTCCGTAGGCAAAGCAATTTGTCCACTGCATGATATACATTTAGAATTATGCATGTCTGGAGAAAAATTGTGAATGACAACTGCATAAAGACTATTTGTCCCCTACATCGTATTCCTTTTTTTTTTTAATTATTATTTAGATGCCCAACTTACAATGGTCTTCATCCATAGTTGTCATTCACATGCCTTCATTTGTCAAGAAGGCATTGTAATTGCAATTTTTGAGAGATGCTATATAGTAGGTACTAGCTGAGGAGAAAGAAAAGAATCTCGGTGACTTTATGACACGTATAGTCATAGCCATAAGGAACGGTCTTATGACTAATAAATAGCACGTCTTAGTAATACAAGAGTATGACTTTGTCGCAAATGCAGTGCCCTTCAAGTATTTCCAGAGATGAACATGTTTAGGTCATCTCTCTTTCAACCGGTTCCTTTCCCTCTTGCCCCTTATTTATTCCTACCTTACTATCGTGGCTTCAGAAAAAAACGTCACATGACACTATTTCGCCACACAATATATATATATATATATATATATATATATATATAATATTTCTCAGCTCTGTCGTGAAATAAAATAAAATCGTTCGCGATAATGTCAAATGTAAATATCTTCACGTTTATATTGAGGATACGGGTGAAATCGACTGTAGAGTATAAGGATAAGGAAATACCAAATTTAAAGACTGTCGCTTTAGGGAGGTAAAATTCACATTGAAGTGAAAATCCTTTCGATTGTTTATGCTTATGTCCATCATTATTCTAATTATAAAAGTAGTGTTTCATGGAAGCAGCACGTGGCAAAACCGCTGGGCTGTTTCGTAGTATTATCCGGTCTACTCTTGAGGTAGAAGTAGTCTTACAAAGGAACTGCAAAGATTATATTATACAGCCCTTTCATTCTCGTTGAATGCTTATGCAAAAGTGAACCTCGTACACGTGCCACGTAGGTAGATTAAAAAGACTTTAACGATATCGTCTTAACGATGAATGCATAACAAGAATGTGAATTGTCGCGAGTTAATGTTTTCCCTTCAATATTTTACGGCACCGCTTTTGAAGCTTGATTGATTCACTTAGTTTCTTTCGATATTTTTCCTCGTATCGGACTTTTCAGAAGAGAGACTTAGGACCACTGAGGTGGATCCAAACAATTTTTGCAGTGGGAATAAAAATAGAAGCGATATTTATAAAGCGAAATGCTTCAGACGCTAAAAGGTCGAGGAACGATGAAGAAGAAAATAAGGAAACTTTGTATCGTAACATATTTTCCGCTTCAAAATCTTTTCCCCTATACTTCTATTTTCCCTTTCTTAAAGAATGCAAGTATAGGGACTGTACAAGTTAAAAATTTAAATTTTAATCCTTCAAAGTTTGACAATTTTCAAAGTATACTAATTAATTCCAGCACACCATAAAGTAGGATTTTTTTAATTTAAACTCTTATAAATAATTCTTTGTTATCATAAAGTTGAAGCATTTGTTAAACATATATATTAACACCATTTTTACATATATTGAAATACATCAAATTAAGCAAATTTAAAACTTAATAAAATACTTTCTAGAACCGACCAAAAAAGAATTTATAATTTCAATGCCTTTCTGATCGCTGTTCTGTTTCGTATGTATGCAATCTAATGAAGAGCTTCAATTGCAAGTACAGCCAAGCAAAAAGCTAAAATTATCCGGTACTTGAAAGACTGTTATCCCTATAAATAGAAGCCATATGGGTTCGCGTGGAATTAATTCGCAATTCGACTTTTTTCCAAAGAAGATGGAACATTGAAAGTGAATTGAATTATAGATGCATCCGATTTTGCCTAATCTGTGATTAAGGGCATGTGATACTTAGAAAATTGTCAATTTTACCAGTTTTAGGTTCCCCCGGTTTTTTTTTCTAGAATAATAAATATTTTGTCTTGAAAATTTTGGAAATGATAGCGTATATGCTAACGGACGTCCCCACACACTTTTTTTGGGGGTTAAATAAAAAAAGTTTTAATTTAGCAAAATGTGATTAATTTGCATAGCGCTTAGGAAATAGTATCGATTTTTTCAGTGTTAGATTCCCCCGGCTTTATTCCTAGGATAAGAAATATTTTGCATTCAAAATCTGGGAAATGATAGCGAACATGCTAACGGACGTCCCCACACACTTTTTTTGTTTTTTTTTTTATCAAAAAGTTTTTGATATGGCTAACAACGTGCCTGTATTTTCCTAGGTTATGTGTGATTCAATTCATCCGAGCGTACTTCCAAACTACACAATATTTTTGGCCGAAAACTTTGGACTTACAAATAAACATAGTAACTAATCTCCCGGAGCTAACCTTGTTTTCGGGCAATCAAAAATGTTTATTTCATAAATAATTTCCAGATTATCGGAAAGGCAGAGATGAAAAACGACGTAACCTCAAAATAATGCATTTGCATAACATTTTTATTTAGCACAATAATTTTTTTTGTTATTATCCCTCAAAAAAGAGTCCGGGGACGTCCGTTATGATATTTTATAGCATCTCCGAATTCAGTTTTTTAAAATTTTTAATTTTTGTGGAAAAAAGCCGGGTAAACTGTAAGTATCACATGCCCTTAACTAGTGTGAAGTAAGAACATTTTTATGTTCGTTGGCCAGCGTTGATGTCCTTCCAATAATAGAACAGGAATTTCGCTTTTGAAATCTGATTTCTGTGAACTCTACATTAAAACTTTCAATCAAAATTGGCATTCAATAGACAAATTATGTAAACCAGGTATAATTCTCATATTATTATGCTTGATTTGCTACAATAATTGCAATACGCTGAGCATACTCCGTCTATCTGGTAAATTACGTATATAATCCTTGTTTTTGTGAAAAAGACAGTGGACTCATTTTATGGCTATGATACCATGTACATATATTTAAAATTCCGATTTGAGGATAAAATACTTGTTTCGATGTCTCAGTTGAGCTCAAACTAGAAACGTTATGTGGTTTCGATCCGATCAAATAGGCCACGCCCGACCATTAGATTTACAGTATTGTACATGGAGAGTCACTTCAGAAATTCGTAACCAAGTTCTCTTATAAGTGGAATTTTAATGGGTTGACTGTACTACACCAGACTCTTAACGGTGCAATTTGATGTACAATAGCACATTTCTAAAAACTAAAATATACAGCTGTTCGACAGTATCATATTAGCAATGAACATAGTTAGCATTAGATTAGAGCACAGTAAAAAGTAAGCCTTAAAATTAATTGAACTTACTTTCAGGATTTCTTTAAATTTATTAGTTAACATAATTTAAGGCATTGAAGTGAACGGATAGTGATTTAAGCTAGAAAACGAATGTGAAAGTCGCATTAATGATCAAAAATTTTATAATAAGCATAAAATAAAAGAAATTTACGTTAGAACGTATATGAGTTTCATTTGATTCGGGCGGAACTCGCTCAAATACTTAATGCACATGGCGGCGTGTGTGCGCGAGTCCGATGCGCGAAGAACAGTTTGTCTTTACGTACACGAATAGTGACACTACGCAAAAATTATGTTAATTTTAAAACACTGTTAATTTTCGTTAACGAAAAACAGAAATGCATGACAGAAATGCATGCAAACCAAGAAGATCCTTTAAGATTTTCGACTGGTGTTGACTTTCCGTGCTTGCGGTCTTTTAATCACACCTTATACATTGTCTATATATGGGAGGACTTCAAGATTTACTTTACACTGTGGGATTTTGCCAAATTCCACCTGTAAATCAATGTTTTCATTGAATAATATGAGCCATTTGTTGATCATGAAATAAACAGCTGTATAACGGTCTCCTTCGAGTAAAGAAGTATATCTCTTTCACCATGATTGATTACGATTTAATGAAAAAATCTGAACTGATACCTTCCTGGATACAAATGCATTCTTTATGTGTCAATAAATAGACAATCCCAACAACGGCCCCAAAGAAACCAAGTGTCTCGTCTCGTATGGGTGAGCACATCAGGCATTAAGTGGATGGGTTGGGCCTCTTTACACAGCTCCACACACTATATGAACATAGCTGGGACTCATGCTACTTCTCTCTTTAGTCTTTACATACCTTATAAACGAGCAGTAATTTCCTACGCCTTTCGGTTTCGCTTGACACTACCAATAGCAGGAAGTGACACGGGTTTTGCAAGGCGAGAATCCTGCCTATCGATATTATATATATATATCGAATCAGGAATACATTTATCAAGTTCTAAACCTTAAAAATCAACAGTAACACTTATATAATACGTCTAGGCAATTGTTGCAAATCCGACACGAAGACAAGTACATTTCATAAAATAGTCCAGAAGTTTCATAATAAAGGATTTCTCAACACCATAAGTAATTTTTTAAAAGTGGTTGAATCCTTTTCTTTCCGTAATGATTGGAATCATTTTAGTTATTGTAGAATTTTTTTATTTTACGCGGCTGGTCAGAAAACCGCCAATTCGTCTTTTCTCGTGTATAAAAAAAAAGAGTTGACGATCTTTGAAGTAACATAGGAAAATTTGAAAAAAAAAATTGAAATTAACAAAGTGGTGTTGATTTTCCTGAAAATTTGAACGCGTCATTGTTCAAAGATAAAAAAAAATATTTACATAATTTGTCTTAAATGTGGTTTATTCAATTTCTTTTGAAGAAGCACATACGATTGTGTGACTTAGTAAGAAGGATAGACCGCAAGGCTGATCGGAAGCGATTCAGTGAAATTGTTTCGTACACTCAGAAAAATATTTCTTTGAATCTAACAAGAAAATTTGTTTGAATTCATATAATTGAATCAGACAAATTTTTTGTTTCTATTAAAAAAAGGTTTATTTAATTAAAAAAAATGAAAATTATTTGCCTTATTGATTGAAACAAATACTTGGTTTACTCAAATTTGTTTGATTTAAACAAAATATTGACTCTTATTAAACAATGCATTTGTTTCAAATATGTTTATTCGAATTCATAAAAATATTTGTTTGATTCAAACAAAAAATACAGTACAAAGCAGTACTACAAAGTGTCGCTAGGCGTTATAAAGCTCTGACGGCGCACAGTGGGGTGAAATCGGAAAACGAGGTTCAAAATGACATTTAGAACGCAATTATGCACCGATTTTAGAATTTTTTTTGTTTGAAAAATTCAGAACTAAATTTTTCAGAAAATGGTGAGAGTAGATTTTTTATTTTTTTGTTTATTTAATTTTTATTTAAATGCAAACATCGAAAAACATGTCGATTTTTCTAATTTCATTTTTTATCTTCTAGTCAAAATTTTTCTTATACTTCTCGTCCCTTGAATTTATTGCACAGGGTTATAAGAAATATAAAAAAATTCTTAACTTGCATAGTTAATTGTTATAAACGAATTGTATTAACAAATACTCGACATTAAGGGTTATTCGGCTTCAACGTATA
>NC_046664.1:86176507-86203741 GCF_010883055.1 Belonocnema kinseyi | reverse complement strand
CTCTCACCATTTTCTGAAAAATTTAGTTCTGAATTTTTCAAAAAAAAATTCTAAAATCGGTGCATAATTGCGTTCTAAATGTCATTTTGAACCTCGTTTTCCTATTTCACCCCACTGTGCGGCGGTTCCTAAGTTGAATTAATTTATCATGTGATTTATTTGATGGCATTGGTATTTTTTCAGCGTTATATTATTCTGAAGGTTCTGATTTACTGCAAAATCTTGCATTATTTGAAAAATGGACGAAATATCTCTAGTTTATGAATTACTTGAATTGTAGGGCGTTTACCTTGGATATAATTGACGATTTCGAATTTGAGTAAGTCTTTTTTAATACTAACCTCCTTTCTTTATAAAGATGATTTATGGCATCAATAATGTTTTTCCTATTATAATTATCATTGTATAATTAAAAGCAGGAACACTTATATATACATTCAATTCAAATATCTAACTCTGGTTCATTTTTCATTATTCTAATTTATGATTCTTTTATTCAGAAATGAGAAACACAGAATTAACAATTAACCAGAATTAAGCTTCGGAATGAATACGTTTTTCTGGTTTTACATATACAACGATAATTATGATTAAGAATAAACATACTATCGAGATCATACATTATTTGTATAAAGAATGCTGAATTTTGAGGTTAAGTGTAAAAAAGATTTACTTCACTTGAACAAAGTCTACAATTAATTGAAAAAATATATATTCAATGTAAGTTAGAGCTTTACTTATTTTAAACAAGAGATTTATTTAAACAAACCAAAAATGTATTTGAACCAAACAAATATGGACAAACAGAAAATTTGTTTAATTCAAACAAAATTTGTTTGATTCAAACATTGTTCTGAGTGTATTTGATGGGTATAGTCTGACGTGTTTGAGTTTCGCGAAACTAAAAAAAATGTTTATTGTTATCCCAACTATTAAAATTTTAACTAGCGCTTATTTACGTATTTATTTAACTTATAAAAACCTTTTTATGTCACCTATTTTTGAAAAAGTCGCCTCACCCTTTTATAGTAACAGTGTACTGAGAAAAACGAATAAAGTTACGATAAAAAAATTATTTTGTTGACCAAGTTTTGTTTGATTTATACAAGTTAGTTATAAAAGATACTTATTCAACCAAAAAAAAATGTTACGTAATGCCTAAAACTAAGTTTGTTCGGCCAACCACACATTTTTCTGAGGGTGGGTATAGTGATGTTGGTACTTATGTTTCCCATGAATAGCGAATTTTTTTTGACATACTCCAACAACTTCCATGTTGTCAGATATGTGATCTTTATTAAATTCGAAACATTACCAGGCATTTACAAAAAAATTTCTCTTTGCATAATTGTTCCTGAGTCTCTGAGAAAAGTGGGATACTTGTCACTAAATAGATGGCGCCTCGTTTCCAGCGAGGGATAGCTGTCATGACAATCGTCGCATGGCGCGAGTCGTACACTACTAATATGGTGATACATTCATCAACTATTTAGAGTCGACTGGAACGGTCCTGATTGTTACAAGAGGGTCCCGTCCCATCAACCCGACGCGTGGCTGTTTTGTCCTATTACTCAAATTATTAAATTGGATAGGTTCAAAAACGAATTATTCGACTCAGTATGCACTTATACCTTTAAAATTCCATTAATCTTTCAGATAATGCGCTAATACGCGGTTTAATTAATTGCTGAGATATAGGTGAGTAATGTCATAATATTCACTATTTTCTTGGTAGTAACCCGCGAATTAGTAATTCCTAGAACTCCTGGCCCACGTAGTTTCTCAGATACATGATAAAGTAACAAAAATAAAAGAGACTCGGGATTAAATATAAACCTGTAATATTGCATTAATAATAAATTATTAAAGAAATGAGCTATTTCTGAAATTTAATTAAATTAATTTTTTAACAATGAAAATGTGCTTTAAATATTTATCTGTATTATTATTTATTGATTTCAAATAGACCCGCGCTCTTTGGCACATGCGTTGTTGAAAAATTTGCTTCCCCGAGTTTATACTGATTCTTTTTTATGCCAGGAGATGGCGGCAGACGTCGATTGGCATGAAGGAATATATTTTTTAGGTGAAAAAAATATCAAGGACTTCCATGAAACGAACTTTTAATAAACTGGAATAATGATTTCCTGGAGAATTTAGCATTTTGCGGTTGCCAAAAGACTGGCAAAGTAGCATTTCTGACGCACGTATAACAAAAAAGACAATTAAACTGAGCAAACGATTAGGTTAAATCAACAACATTTATGTTGATTCAGCCATAGAATGTGGTTATTATACAGAGAACAAAGTAGTTCGTTCACTAGCCTACATTTTTTATTTGTTTTAACGAAATGTTTTGATAAATGGAGGATTTGGTTATTTAAACAGAAAATTTTCCACATTTTCATGTATATTTAAGACAACAGTTTTTTTTTTTGATTCAAGAAATTTTATTTTGAGTGTGTAATTGGCCGGTTTTGCTCAAAGTCTTTCTGAGTATTACTTAGAACTAAACTCGCCCAAGTTTTTTTATAAAGCAGCTCTATTTCATTCAAAGTTATAATAAAAAACGTGCTCTACAAGGATTTTTTTTTAATTTCATTTTTGAAACCTGGGGAAATTGAATTCAGTATAGTGTTAGTTTCTGATTTATAGATCGAAATCAAAATTCGTTAGATTGTACAAACTCCGTGTTCTAAGTTAGAATTTGTTTAAATGTAAGTTATCTTCTTTACAAATAAAAATGTACCAGAATTTGAACCTTCCTTCTTTCAAATTTTATTTAAAAAAGAGTTCGTATATTTGTGCAAATATTAATGAAGAATGTTATAAACAAATATAATTTTGACTTGGAGCGGAATTTTTATAAATACATGTAATTGTGTCTTGCAATAGGAAATTTCCGTTAAGATTTATATAAGTTAGACTTTAGGACGTGGAATTTCCATAAATAATTATAATTCCCGTGTGGAAATAACCCCATTTGGCCCTATTACAAGTCGGGCACTAATCGGGGGCTAGTTGGGTTATTAATTTGGAGGAAGTACCCAGTCGGGGACTAATCGGGGACTAGTTGGGCTTTTTGTTGTCAAAATTTCAGCCGAAGCCTGGTTGGTGGTTGGTCAAGGGCTAGTCGGGGATTTTTGTTTACTAATGATTTTTTTTATTCTAAAACACTAAGAATATTTTTAACAATAATTTTACACCGTTTTTTGAAGAAAAGATTTATTAATGTTAAATTCATCTCAAATATACTTAATAAATAATTATTAAGTCAATAATTTGGTACAAAAATCAACTTTTTATAAAAACAACGATCAAAATCTTCAAAAAGACATAATCTTATTTTTTTTAGTATTTTTTAGAAAATTGCGAATTTCTAGAAACATTTATAAATATCTTTGTATGGAATTTTAAGAAAATCCATATAGGAAAAGATACATATAGATGCAGGTGAAAAGTCCGCTGAAAGTCATGTGACTCTAAATTTGTACAGATGCTTATTTTTAAATTGATCTGAAAGGTTTGCTACCACCTTCATTTGGGTCTTGCGGTTCTGGACTGGTAGCTTTAAAGAAAATGCGCAAGGGCGCGACGTGCCGCCTCTCGCGCAACAGAAATGACGCGTCGAGTGTTTAAGACAGCAGTCCACACGTAACGAAGCATAATTACCTGGAGCAGAGACTACCGTGACCAACATGGCGGTTCCTCCAGCTGAAGTTTTTTTTTTTTTAATTCCACAAATTTTGGGGAATTTTAGTTACATAAATTTATGCATTTTTAAGCGTAGGATAAGTTCCCTATTAAATATTGGGTAAATTTGAGCGCTTATAATATTTCAAAAAAGTTTATGGAGATTTCCGTAAATAATAAGTATTTTGACAAACTTTTAGGTAATGTTCCACAAATTTTGAGGAGTTTGGTTAATATTCCACGCGGATGTATTATCATATGACCCCTACTAGTACCCGATCAGGCCCCGACTAGGATAAGTCGAGGCACCTAACCAGTCCCCCCCCCCCTAATCTATCTTGACGCTACTGGTTGGGGGCTAGTCAGATGACTCGACTAGCCTCCGACTTTAAGCAGGCTCGAATGGTCGGGAACCAGACTAGTTCCCCATTTGAATTTCTACACGGGTTTAGGCTTTGAAATAGGAAATTTTCGTAAAGAATGTTATCTTACACTTCGAAACAGGGGATTTCCTTGAGAATTGTGATTTTACTTCGAACAGAAAATTTTTAAAATAGACCGTTAATTTTTTTAAATCATTATAATTTTATTTTAGAAACAGGAAATTTAACAAATCTCCGTTCAAAGTCTAAATTATAGTTCTTTTGCCAAATCCCTGTTCCAAATTAGAAATCATTGAAATTTTTTAAGTAATTTGAACTCATTCAAATCTTTGGAACTCTTTTAAATTAATTGCTGGGAGAAAACCGTGAAATTACCGAGAATTGAAAGTCATGCATCGGGTAGGCATCTTGATAATAAATAAATGTCTGTATAAACAATTTCGGTCTGATTTCTTTCTATTTTTAAAACAATACTTTTTTCGCGTTTTAAAACAATATTTCTTTCATAAAATGAAACATTTTTCTATTTGCAGTATTTCACATTAAAAAGAGAATTAATCTCTTGTCTGGAAAGGATTGAAGGTTTTTGAGTTCGATGTCTGGGGAACATTTCCAGTAGGATGAAGATGAGTGTTGGGCGGATGGGTAGGGACCACGTCCGGCGAGGGTGCAGCGACCATTTGAGTCGGAATGCTTGATCTTTGATCGGCTAATTAATTCCAGGCGATATCGAGGCACGATCTGAAGTACTGTTGGAGAGCACGACTTTACAGCGATGCGGTTGCATATAATTGCTCCACTGTGTCAAGGACAGATTGGTCATATTAGACAAGTGCATAGTGGAAAGCTCGCTTGTCTGTTACCTTCTTGTTTCATAGATATCGCATCTTGCTACATAACAAATAATAGTATTTGGTGTCTTTAAATGTAAATCGACAAACGTGCGTTCATTGGTTTATACATGAATGCACTGATTTTCGAGGCGCAGAACATGTACTCAGGTTACGCTCCTGATTTATACGTATATGCATACTTGCGAGACACATTTCGATCCGCTTGAGATCCTCTTATGTTATCTCGTGTAATAAAGTCACTCCGCTAAACTCCCACGAATGCCTTTTAATCTTTATCCTAATTCATGTTTTATTTATTTGCTTGTGTATCTGTATACAGAAGAAGTTTATGCAGAAGACCTTTCCCGAGTGCAGCCAGATATTGATAGTCGAATTTGGATTTAGATATTCGATTTCAGTATAATCGCACATCTTGTAAAACTGTGTTAACATTTTTTCATTTACTGGAAAAAAAATAGTTTTCCGAAATGAATCTTTTAAATGTAGATGCATTAATTTATTTTCTAACTGGGAAACATGTATAATCTGAGAGAATGGTGGATCCCACGACAATTTGCCCTTGCTAATTATTTCGGCCCTCCGAACTTCAAATCGACAATTAGCTACATCCGATGCAAACGACCTTGAATAAAAGTGACTTACAAGCATGTCAATTTGTGTTACAGAAATCGCCAAGGTTCGGGCCAGCCTGTTCCAAATAAGTGGTGTCAAAAAGGAACCTTTGATTTTACCAGAACAAGAAGGAGATGTCACGACACTCACAGAAAAAGTATATGTACCTGTCAAAGAACACCCAGACGTAAGTATTAAAAAACAATTCAATTATAGAAAACCATCGATCTTGGCGCTGTTGACAATGTTGCCATTTCCAGTACAATTGTACTCAAGCAGTACAATGCTTATGATTATATGTGTATCTTTCTTGGGAATTTTTTGTATGTTTTTTTGATTTATTTTTAAATACATCATTCAAAACAAGGAAAAACCTGGAAATAGCAGCATTTTTTTACTTATAGAATTTACTGGTCTCCCTGCGTAGCGAGACGCGTCTAAAATACGAGTAATAAAAAGTAAATTAGAACTTATATAAAGCGTAATTTGTGACTAAAAAGGACTTTATGTACTAGTTTATATGTCATTGCTCTAGTTGACACAGTAATTAGTTCTTCCATTCGCCTTATCCGTCGCATGTCAAGGCATTTAATGTTCTGAAAAAGGACTTGAAAAGTCGTTTAATTTTGTCTGTTGCTTTTTCGTGCATTCATTAAATCCGATTAGCGCTCACGTCAGTAATAAGAATTTAGAAGTGCCAAAGGACGTGATTGAACCACCTGCAGTGAAAGTAATGTTGGCAGCTTATATTTACCATATTACAAGTTATTATAAGACCCAAACTTCTTGTAAATTCCATTGTGTATGGTAGCTAATGTAGATTTCTGAAATGTAATTTTGACACTTTTAAACAGGAATTATTTAATCTTTCTTCTAAATTTGAAACTTTTTAAATGGTAAATTTAACATTAAAACTTAAACGATTTCAAATTCGAACGTTCAGTATTGAAAAAGATCGAAGCTTTCAAAATTAGACAACCTCCAAATAAAAAATTTTTTGAACCGCCATTCCAAATTAAAAGACGTCAAAATTGAACAATTTTAGACTCAGGGCAATCAAAGTGCGGCAGATTGAAAAAAAAAAACGTTTCCTGTGATGTCTGTTTTTGTCAGTAAAACAATTATTTTACTCTGTCATGTAAGTTTCAACACATTATAAGCTTAAATAAACTTCATTTATGCATACAGCAAAAAAATTTTCATTTAAAATATGCAAAAAGTATGAATTACAGGCGATCAGAATTTAAATACGATTTCTAGCATAAAGTTTAGGTTATATCTTTTCTAAATAGTGAATAGTTCATGTGTATATTGATAAAATTTTATTTTGCATTCATTTCTATGTTAAAACACACTACCGTTTCTGTAAAATTCCTTTAAATATATATTCACTCCATTTTTATTTTTATTTGCCTACAGATAAGATGTTTTTAACTTTTTCCAACTTCTTGCGTTCTTGCATTGTGATAGGAATTTTTTTAGATGTATGCTCACAAGCTCACAAGATATGGTAGAAAAGTAGAGAAAGAAAAATTTTGAGCTCTGTCATAATTGAAATTAAGAGAAATTTATCAGTCATAAAAGAGATGGTGAAAATCTTTTTCACGGCAGTGTATGTTAAATTTTTTTATTTTTTTGACAAAAGAAGTTTTAACATGAAAACTGCTGTCCAACAGAAAATCCTAGGAAGTGACATTTGCCATAGAACAGCAGAAAAGCAGAAAAGAGTTTTTTTGACGGCGTGCAATAGAAATTCCACACGTAAAACTTAGCTTTCAATAAATCTTGATTTTTTCCATTCATTAATTGCTTTAAACTATGAAAGCAAATAGTAACAATATTTGTAAGCCCAAATTAAAACGCATTTTAAATTTTAGAAAAGAAAACTGTTAAATAGTTCATGTAAATTTTTATTCTGTTTCTATCGCTCGGTTTAAGGGGAAAAAATTGTTAAAAATTGAAATTACAAAAACACTCACTCAAATTAGAATCAAGCGACATGAAGCAGCCCTATTGAAATAGTCTCATTTATAAATATTCAATCAAAAAATATTCAATGTTGTATGCTATCCATGAAGTATTTGAAATTAATTCGTTACATCTAGAAGGGTTACAAATCCAAATAGAAAGTGTTAAATTAAAACACTGTAGATTTGAGTATGGAATCAAGTTCGGGTGAATCCATATAAATCCTCTGTATATGGAATCAAGTCTAATTTTTGACCCCTTTATTTTTTTCAAAAATTTAAACAAGCATACAATTCTGCAGCACGTAAAAAAATAGTAACAAATTCTACACAATAATAATATTACAGAATATTCATATTATATGGAGTGAACGAATTGTTTAATACTAGTCTTAAAAATAAATAATTATTAAATAAACATCATTGAAAAAACGATTTAATACGAACAGGATAAGTTCTTCTACTGAAACTCAGATGATAAACTAACAATAAGAGAACAACCTAAAAAGTTAATATGGAGTGAGGTATTTGTGGTTGGAATGACTTACGTTACGTTTCAAATTAATTTTGCATATTTTAAGAGCTATTCAATTTAAATCAGAATCTAATGTCGAAACATCTCATTTTCATGCGGAATCAAATCGAATAAAGGCAGCTTAACTGATTTGCATGTAATTGAGTGTCTGCACATTTTAAGATCGGTACATAAAAAATGTATGAAATATACATGTCATAATGCAAATGCTTTTCTACCCGCGTAATCACTGAGAATCGTGTATTAGAATTAGAAATTTATCATCCAGGACGATCGTAAATTATGCGTCTGAGCTCGGACCAAGAACAGAAAAGAAAAACAATTTTATTGCAAAACTGATGCTGAGTACCGCTTGCTGGTTCGATGCATTATCGAGTCCATTAACTTCGCTATATGACATGTTCATGTTAATTTAAGGAAAAGGTTTGATTAATTCCCATTAATTATATTATTGCCGCAATGATCTTTCAATTTCCGTCACATGCATTTTAAATTGTTTTTATTTATTTGCGATGTCATTCCAGTAGTTTTCTAAAACACTCCCTCGATATTGAATTCGAAGTACAAAATTAGGACGTTTCTGGAGATATTAAAAGAGGACATCTTTATGAGGAGTAGGAGGCGAAAAGAGAGGGTTTGCAGCCGGAAGTGGAATCGTAGTTTTCGAAGAGGTTTGTGATGATCCAAGGTGGTCCGAGGGGGTACGGTTGGGTATGCTTGAAATGTGTACAGTCAGCTGTTATTTCTGGCACGCTCGGAATAGATTTCCTGACGAAGAACTAACTAAACTCCCGTCCCTATAGCCGACTTATATTCTCGAAGTTATAATACCGGGCCTGTGAAGGCTGTGCTTTTGGCAGCAGGATGTTATCGTTTGGATATCGATAGCTGCCACGAAGGACTTTGCGATTCTCATCCATTCGCATTATTCTCAAAACTATGTTTGTTTCTCTACTTTCTAATATCTAATTCGCTTATTGTTAAAATTTAAGGGACTTAAATTGAGATTTTTAAATTATCCAAATATCGTTCTCGATTGTTCGCAGCTTCCACAATAGAGTGCGTACGCTTCGTTCGAAATAGTTCCGAGTTTCATCGATAGAGCAGAATTTTCCAAGGTGCCGTGGCTTGCGTCTGAAAAATTAATGCTTTTAAAAGATCAAATCCGCTTTGAATTTCTTGGTCTCCAATGAGAAAATCGACCAAATAATGTTTAAATGTCAATAGAAATAGTAAAATTGCACTTAGTAAATTGAGTTCTTAAAGAGCTTTAGCAGTCATGATTTACTCCAGTCTTTCTGAGAAGTGCTTCCTTAGGTGTACGGCCCAGATGCAGTGGGATTTCTCATCCAAGATGCGTACAGTCATGTCTCAAAGTTTTTCAAGGACGTTTAACTCATTTCTAATGTTATAAATGACTAGTTTCTAATTTGAAAGACCTGGAAATATTGTAGAAATTTGTTAATTATAGCTTTAGAAATGCTACATTTTAAATTTGAAACCTTCAACAGTAAACAAAAGTTTTAATCTTAAAAAAAAAAATTAACCAAAAATTCACTATTGAACAATTAAAAAATAAATCCAGAAAAAAGTCTAGTTTTCGTTGCAGCTTTTTTTTGTTACATCTCAATTTAAGCTCGCTTTTAGACTTGAAGCTCAATTGAAGTTTATTCTTCATTTTAGAAGAAGGCTGATTTTATTAATTCAATTTTTTGTTTTCTCTCAAATTAAATAATGTACAAAATATAACAAAATCTTGATTTTTTAAGGAAGTTGACAGTTGTATATCGTCTTCCCTTTTCAATATGAGTTCCTGCTGACAGTGCCGTGTATAAGTTTATATATGCTATGTACAAGCATATAGGAAATAGTCTCATACACTGCAGCTGTGTCAGCAAGTAGACTCATATAGAATGGTGGTGTCGAAATTCGAAACATTAAAAATTTTTCCATTTCAAATCAAAACGTTTCATAAAATTTCGAAGTCTTTAAAAACCAAAAGTTAATGAACTTCATTCATAATGATATCTTAAAATACAGTGAAATTCTTCAATAGCCCTCCCTTCTATAGCCCTTCCGAGAATTGACGCCGGCGGTTGTCACTCAGGCACGAACAAACAAAAGCGGAGCGGGCTGTAATGAGTTAGTTCTCACCCAAAGTCAGCCCCAAAATCGGCGCTATAGAAGAGCCACTGTATACAATAATATTTCTAATAATTGATCAACTTCAAATTGAACAACTTTAAAGTCTACAAATGAAATATTTAAAAGACAAGATTCATAGAAATTAAACAATTTATATTAAAAGTTGTCGTTATTCAAGACTCTTCAATGTCAAGCATTTGAAAGTGTAACAAATCGCAATTTTAGGTACATAGTATTTCTATTTGAAAGTCTGCAAATCGAAAGTTTTCAAGGCTAAATTAAAATGCAAGAATTGACTTTTGAAAGATAAAATTATACAGCTGTAAAGTTTAAAGCACTGAACCATAGAAAAAATAAAAGTTCGGCTATTTCACAAAAACTATCTCTGTCTTTAAATAATTTGACCACTGTAATCCAGATCGCTTAAAAAGGGTTGAATTGTAAAGTTAAACCGTGACACCTGGGTTTTATTTGACAATTCACGTAAAGCAAAGAAAACCACCTACATTTTTTTCGGCTGCACGTCAACGAGTAATGCGTGTGGTTATAAACAGAATGGCTTTAAAAACATGCTGAAACGCAAGAATTTTTTCTAAAATTTGAATGGTTACTGACTAGGGTTCAGAAAAAGTCGTGAGTGATCATTTTGAGAGAATTTTTGATGTTGTTATTCCACGCGTGGAGGACAAATCCGCATCGTCATAATATTTTGCGCAGCACTCTCACGCTTTCTCCATAGCTGGACTAGCGAATAATCAAATCTGGTTTATTAAAAACAACAAAATTAAAAAGCATTATTAACACAAGTCACGAAGTTCGTGACCGCGGAGTTATAGGAGTAAGGCAAAAAAATACTTGATCTAAAAAGCGAGCCTAATCAATACATGGGTGATTATTTTAAATACTGGATTTAGCTGAAAAAATTTCATTTAAATGGTATAAAAATATGAATATTCCTGTATAGGCACAAGGTACACCTACTTATAGATAATTAATCGTCACGACTGTCACACATCATTTAATTAAAATGTCAGATTAGGTTTCAGTACCAATGCCTTCAAATCTAATTGAATTAAATTTCTCATGGTTCTGAATTTGAAAAGCTTTGATGTGCAGTGCTTTCTTCAGGAATTTCTGGTGGTCATGGAGATTTGAGACAATATATTTAAATTTCAAATGCTGACTGATTAGCAGAAAGATATGCGAATCAGTGTCTCTGAGCAACTGCAATTGCTTCTAATGAACATCTACATCCGCGATATGGCGGTACTGTAAAGATTCAACGAGGAACTTGCTACTTACAAAGTATCATCGGATGAGTGACCTACTTGACTTAATAATTCTGGCGAAAGACAAATAAATGAAATCGAACCAGTTTATTAAGCGAAACATCACTCTTGGAAATAATTCTGGATTTTACAATCAGAATACAGCTTACACACCAACAAATTTCTCAGTTTTCTAAAAATATTACGAACCCAATTTATCTGCAGCTACAAACAAACAACTCATTACCAGCATGAGCAAATGTTGGGTCTTTCTAATTTTGGAGACGCACAAAGAAAAATTAAAAGTCGAATTTTTGTCTAAGATTGCTTCTTTCTTATTTTAATACGGAAAAATACGTCTTGTTTAATACATCAGATGGAAATAAAGAAAACACATCAGGATAAATAAATCATGATAAAATAAAACAAACTTGATATTAAGAAATTCTTTCCTCGTCAGAAATCAATAAAATCAAAAGAATAACAGTCTATTACCAGATAATGTTTACTTGTTACTTTCGAATTTGGGAACAGTGCCAAGAATGTTCGGTGCAGAGATATTCCAATTTATCAAAGGAAACATGAGAGTCTTATTACTATTTTTCTTTCAACATTAACTTTTGTTAAAGAACTAAATGAAAAATTTTCAACACCCCGAATTTAAATGTAAACATTTTTCTAATTGGAACCCATACACTGGAGAAAAAAACGTGAAATTTATATGATTAAGATTGAAAGCAGAAAAACTTTCAACAATTGATGTAGTATCGCGTAATTTAAGCAAACCAAAATTTGATTCATTTGACTAATCTAAACAAATATTTTATTGTTGTAAATGAAAACTTGTACGCAGTTTTAATTGAAAGTTTTATTATTCAAACTATTTTCAATCAAACTTGTTTAAAATTGAATAGTTTCAGATCTTAACTTTATGAACTTTATGTATAATTTTTTATTAATAATGTTTGAAGTTCAAAAATTTGTAATTGAAGCTGGAAAAAGTTTATATTAAATATTGAAAATGTTCATTTAAAAAATTTAAGGCCTGCCAAATACAATTTCCAACATAATGATTTAATAGCTTAGCTATTTCAAATTTGAAGAGTTTAAAACTTTATAATTGAATAATTTCAGAATAAAATTTTCCATTATTTAAACAGTTGAAAACTGATACTATTCTGATTTGAAATAATGAGATTTTTGGGAGAAAATAGGCGTTCTGAAAAAAATTTGGTGTGGAAAAGCAGTGAATGTGGAAGTCGATTTATTTCACCGTGAGTAACTGCTGATCCAAATTTAACTTCGTTCGCCATTAGATTCTAGAGGAGCATGCGGGACCTTTGAATCGTCGAGGTCGAGGGGAGGCATTCAATTTTGCTCATAATGGAATTACGTTTCCTCTATTGTAATATTTGAGAAGATGCTGGTGCTTGTATTGATTAAAAAAAAGGTACCATTAAAGTTTTTTGGCAACTTTAATAAAAATTATATTAAATTCAAAAATAATCTCTAATACTTTTATATTTTTATTTTACTATTGGTAATAGTTATTTGTAGCAAAGGACGTTTTTTATTTCTTGTTCGTATTGAGATCATGAATCTTATACAAGAATTCGTGAGTCATACAGAATCTCAGCAAGGACAGATTTCTGTATATTTCAGAGAAACTCTTGGTACTTCGATTTGTCGTAACCGCCAAGTCTCCTTTTTCTTAAGCAATGTCTAAAGATAGACGACCCCATGCTTTACGAATCATTTGTTGTATGAAAGTCGACGAAGCTTCTCAGAATGTTTGTGTCTAGACAATTATTTTCATTTTTAAAATATGCGTCCCCCCTTAAAAGAAAAAAAAAAGAAAAAAAAGCAGTATATATAAAATCAAAAATGGCTATAATATTAATTTCTGACTCAAAATACATAATAAAAAATGGAATGATTGAATACGAATCGTCGAACTTCCAACGATAAATTTTATCTGGATCATTTCTGATCGCTAAAGTATTTTATTACCAAGGAGGTTTGATTTATTTCGCCCGGCAATTTCTGCAACGGCACCTATTATAATGATAGGCGCGCCTTTTCTAAAGCCGACCTCATAAGACGAGCCTTGCTTTATATCCTGAATGACATGTTACGAACCTACCTACGTTTACACTGTGGGAAAGGAACATATTTGATGACAAAAAAAAATGAAGAGAAGAATAGAGAAAAGGGTAAGAAGCAAACAATTTCATGACCTTCGCTTTAGTTTCACCTGAGAATGCATTTTAGCTATTTGCGTGGTACAGGCACGAAACCTGTCTTTATTTTCAAATGGACTCGCATAGCTCTTACCAGTTACTTTTGTTTTATATTTTCACTTACAGGAAGTTTACTCCCATCCTTATTATTTTTTCTCAATATTATTGACAAAAAGTGGTATTCATTAATTCACTTTTCTGTGAACTTTTTCATGATGCATGCATTTACCTCTTATTTTATTGTCTTCATGGTGTCCGATTTGTGTTTGATATGTCAGAATGAAGTAGTGTTTCATTCTTATTGATAGACAAGATAAGGCTTATGTGATTTGTCTACCTGTGCTCCGTGATTGGGTAACACTTATCGTTTTGTTGTGTGATTGGTGACCAAAGCACAATTCGGTAACTCCTACTTTTTCATCGTGTTCTTCAATACATATCTGTAAATAGCATCCGAACATCCAATCATCTTCAAATAATGGACGTGATGACAAAATTAGCTGTAAAAATGAAATTATTATTTTGCTTTTGATTATTTTTTAATTAATTTGCATCTTATCTGATTGTAGTTCAATTTTGTTGGGCGAATCTTGGGACCACGCGGGATGACTGCGAAACAGTTGGAACAAGAGACAGGATGCAAAATCATGGTTCGAGGAAAAGGTTCGATGAGGGACAAAAAGAAGGTAAGTTTTTATTTCGATTCCATCATTATATAATTCTTTACCTACTCCGTTAAACGAAGCTATTTTCAAAAACTGTTTTGTACAAAACATTTAAATAAAAGAAGACATGATGAAGTGAATATAATATAGATTATTCCTATCTCTTGACATTCAGATGTTTTAAAATTTATAATTTAATATCTTAAAATACTTTGAAATCTACCCTATCTTTCATGAAATTGTCTCTTATTTAAAAAAAGTGATGCTTTCACATTTACACTAAACAGTTTATGAAGGCAACTGTTGCTACCTTAAATGGCTTAAATGAATTGAAATACACTTTTAGTATTTTCTCTCTAATTTTAATGACAAACATTATTTCAATAACATAATTAAATACGTCTAAAAAATTACATAGGTAGTCCTAATATCGAATAATTAGGAGATAATTAGGTTAGGCCTGTTGAACTTCACAAGTAGTACGTAATTTTGAAGTAGTGCCAAGTCTATTTCGTCCAAGACCGACAATTTCTCACCGAATTCTGTCAGATGCGAGAACATATTTTATTTTTCAAATTGAGCTCAACATTTCGCTTTTGAGTTAAAGAAAATCATGTAAAAGTAAAATAAAATAAGTGAACATTTTTTCTATAATTTTCGCTTTCTTACTAATTTAATTAGTTGAATTCATCTATGAATTAGTAGTGAACTACTGCACCAAATATTTTGGTTTTTATAGAAACAACAAAACCGTTTGTTGAGGCAACCAAATTATATTGTTGGTTCGTTTGGTTGATCCAATTAAACCATTTGTTTTTGTAGAATTTACAAGATTTTTGTATCAGCAATACAATTTTTGGTTGTATGAACGATATGGTTTTGTTGAAAGAAAAATGGCATTTTGTAAATATAATAAAAAATATCATTGATGTGAGAAAACGCTCACGTTAGAAAAATGCATTTATTCAATGAAATGCGTTCAAGTTGCAAAGAATTTGCGTAGTTAAACACAATTCAATTTCATCAGAGTAAGCCATGATTATACTGTCGCCCAAGGTAGAAAGTTAAATAAGTGACTTTGCGGTTTAGGTTTATTCTCTTGTATTTGAAAATAGGAAACTTGACCTAAACGACAATGTATCTTTTTACTTTGGGCGGCAGTATTGATAAAGTTCTGATTAAGAGAAAGACTTCTCCTTAAATAAAATGCATTTTACTGAATCAAATTTTGCAAAACAATCTAAAGAAGTTATTTTCATAATCCTACATTCTTAAGTGAAATCGAAGGAAATCACTATAACCGTAACCATAACTTGATACTAGTCACATATGAGCAACCAAATTCTTTGGTAAAAGTAACAAACGGTACTTAACAACAATTTTGTTTGGAGTAGGTTAATTATTTGGTTACACAAACCACTTTTTTATTAATCAAAACAACATTTTTGTAAAACGAACAAAATGTTTTCAACAAAATTGTTTTGTTATAACGGGCAGATTTAGAGATGAGTATATATTTCGGAAAGGAAAAGTGACTTGGTGCGTGTAATACTTATTTATACAGGCTGAAATTGCACTTTCAGTAAGTTTCATTGAGCGTGGTAGGTTGGATTCTAATCATTAATTTATTCACCGAGAAAATATAAATAAGCCTTGCGTGAAAGAAGTGTGTTTGAGATTAATAAATTGCACAATTAAGATGTTATGCACA
The DNA here is from genome assembly GCF_010883055.1 of Belonocnema kinseyi. Taxonomy (NCBI): domain Eukaryota; kingdom Metazoa; phylum Arthropoda; class Insecta; order Hymenoptera; family Cynipidae; genus Belonocnema; species Belonocnema kinseyi. The sequence continues at coordinate 86,187,668 of NC_046664.1, read as the reverse complement.
CTATATGAATGCACTAATTCTGCCTCGTTCTGTGCAAAACTTTTTGTGCGACTGCCTTGTACATTAATTCGATAGCAAAAATATTCCAGACGTGGATATTTCGTTTCTTTTACACGCCGTGCTGAATGAGAGTGGTCCCATAACTCGCGTGTCTCATAACTTTTTAACGCTGAAACAGCAAACGCGTTCGAAATAACCACGAGATTATGAGAAGCACTTTTAATCCAATGTTATTTGTAATATGTGCCCAAAAAACGCCATGACCCCTGGACATAATAAAAGAGCATTTCAATTACATTCAGTTAAATTAAATTAAAAAAATTCCGATGTTTCATTCACTTCGGAGATCACAAAATTCAGCGACTCAAACTAAAATGGAAAAACAGTTTCAAATCTAGTCAGATATCTCGGAAATCTTTCAAATCTTTAAAACTTCAAAAATCTTCGTGAATCTTGAGAAGATCCGGGATAGATCTTATAATGAAATCCATCAAATACCTGTGAGACATCTGGAATCTTAAATCGCTAATTCTGAGTTTTAAGAATGTTGGGATCGTAAAAATAAATTTAAAATTCCTCGCCATTCTTCCTTTCGTATAACAAATCATGTCCTAATACGCGTAATTTTTCTATACGGTTTACTATTTTAAATTTGTATTTGAATTAAGAGTAATTTCGTAAAACTTTTAAACGCGGCAAATTTAGTCTTTTTAATTTTAATGCAATTTTGATGCTTTCCAATTTGTAAAAAAATTCTTCGAATTTAATTTAGATAATACTTTATATTTAGTTTGCATATTCAATCTTTTTTAAACCCGATATGAATGAATAGGTCAAATTCGAAGTAAATATGTTTTAGGATATAAAATCAAGTAGAGATACATAGTGCGTAAGGCTCGTAATTAGGATTTGAAATCTCTCTGATGTAATAAGTGAGAAGCCAACACCAGCAAATGAAAATCTCACTTTCTGTGGTTGGTCAACTTTACTTGTACGTCATACGTGAACTAACTTTACGTGAATGCACTTAAATTCTGTTTTACGCAGCTGAGGACGATTACGACCGAATAGGTATACCAGTAATCGAGGTAGGCCACAATTCCTTGCTAATGTATACCTCCGAATAAGGGAAAAACTTCACTGCAGACTGCAACACTCCTATAAAGAATCTCTAATAGATTTTTTCGCAAGAATTGCACATTTACAACCACACGTAAAAACTATCTTTTAAAGGCTAGAGTTATTGATTATCTAAGAAAGCACTTGTTTTCAAGCCTCGCTGCACTTTTTATGAGATTTATTATATTTATTACTTTGGAGGAAACTTATTATTAATACAAGATTCATAAAAGTAGTATTGTATTTGGTTAAACGTAAAAGTAGGCCTTATATTTGTAGAAAAAGAAACTAAAATCTCTAAAAATGAGGTTAAAGTGTAGCTATAAAAATCCTTTCAAGGCTGCAGTATAATATTATAATGTAGCAAAAGCCGATTTTATAGTTTACATGTAAATTGTGCATTTCCCAGACGAATTTAAATAATTAAAAATCGATAATTCCAATCGTGTCGCCTCGAGTGAAAAAACCAACCTTGGAGATTTTTAGATCACGTTGAATGTAAACAAAGTTTTGTATCTTGCATCACTAAATCGTTCATACCTAATTAATCGTGTCTTACTCATCAAGTTATGTTTCATTTTGTGAGGTCTCTCAAGTCCACTTGCCATTATGGAAGTTGTAGTGACTAAGGAGGAAGAGCAGGTGAGAACTTCATTTTCCTTCTAAGTTAATGGAGCGTTTCATCTGATCACAAGCGTGAATTCAAGGATTAAATTCAAAACGCTTCTGTTTTATAAATAAAAAGAATCTGATTACTTATCTTCTAGGCGAGATTTTAATTGGCTTGATTAATTTTATCATGGCTGATTATTCTTTAACCAATCATCTCTGCTCGCCTCTCTACAACCTTTTACGGATTCAAATATTAAAATAGTACCAAGCAATCTTCATTTCGAAATAGTTAAATATAATTTGAAAGAATTCAGGGTGGCCTCTGGATCGAGAAACCCGGAAAATTAGAGTTAATTCAATTTTCAGGACGGGATTTTTTTTTTTAATTATGCGTTTTAGCAGAAAAACTTATCCAATCACTTTAAATGTCAGTTGATATCATTATTGAAATGACGTTAAATTGGACAAATTTGTTTTTAAATTCTTTTAAATTGCTATATTTTTAACTTCATTTTTATAGTTTGCTGCACATAATGTTTTAAATTGTTGAATTATAAAGACAATTCGTAAAATAATTTTTAGTCTCTACATGTTTGATGTTTTTATTTCATTAAATTTACCGAAATCACACCATTTTATTTCAATTTGGAAGAGAAAATTATTAATAAAGTGCTCAAACTAAAGCAACTAAAATATTATTTGATCCAAATTAAAATCAAGAATTGTGCAATTTTTATGTTAAAACCCCTAGTAATTGAATGGTTGTAAATTTATAGTATTCCAAATCAAGTAGACTATTGTACGATTGCAAATGTAGAATTTTTATAATTAGAGTATTTCAAATTAAACCGCTTGAAATTGTAAAATTTTTAATTGAAGCATATTATGAACTATCCGGTAGAAAATTAAATGGTAAACATTGTAAAATTTCCAATTAAAAACGTTAACAGATACATAATTCAAGTGAAAAAGTAACAAAATGAATAATTTAAGATAGAAAATTTATAAATTAGACCATTTTAATTGACTAGTCTGGTAAAATTTTAAATTGAAAGTCTTAATTGTTTAAAACATTGCAGTGCTTTTTTTCAATGTCTCGAATTTTAATTGTCCTAAATTTGGAGATATTTTTTTAAATATTTGAAATTTTTTAGTTCAGTAGGTTTCAATTTGAAAATTGAAATAACCGGGATTAAATAACTGAAAAGGGACCGAAAATTTGTTTAAGTCTTGAGTAGCAACCGTGATAATTTTTTATAGTATTTTATATTTAATTAAAACGTTTTTTCAGGATTTAAATTTTAAATAAGCCATACACCAATTTCAAGGATACTCCCTGTACAATCAATCTAAGAATAAATAAAATGTTTATGATTGATAAAATCGATAAAATAGACCTATTTAAAAAAAATTTACAATTAACATTATGCATATTTTCCTCGATTGATAAAATAATGATACAAAATGCTTAATTTTGAATCGGAGTATACACTATAAACTATAAAGGTACACCCTTAGTGTAAAGTCGATACTTCAAGAACTAGAAAATTGACTACTTTCTATTTGAAAACCGGTATTAAAACAAACTAAAATTCTGCAAGCTATTTTTAGCATAGATAGACAGTTAGAGTGCAAATTTCTCTAAAATGTTTAATCCATCATAAATTATCCACGCCTGGATTATTATTCGCTAGTCGTCAAGCCAGCAGAAAAGTATGCTGGTTGCGATTTAACGGTAGAGCAAATTGACAATCCACACACGTCCATAGACACTGGTGTGCCCCGACAGTTGATACTAATGTCACCATTTCGATCGAGTCTTTATGATTAAAATTTCCCCATCAATTTATAATAAATATTAATTCCAATTCCCAGTATACCCAAAATCGTCAATTTAAATTTATAAACTTTATATATTTTCAAGCTGCGTTTGGTACGCTTTCGTAAGTATCTACTTTCCATCAATGTTTATTCTCATTTATATCTTCCTACAGTACGCCTCAATAATTGTATTCCATTCAACGCAATGTTATTTATTTTATTTTGAAGCACACCTTATTTTTTAATTTGCCACATAACAGAATTTATTGAAGGTACAATGCCGTGCCGACAAATAACGAGGGAAAAATACGTTTGCTTTGAGTGGAAACTTCTTCCAGCATTGTAAAAGCATTACGTAAGTGACGATTGCGTTATGCAGAGCTTATCGGCATTGTACCGGTTAGGATTTAATGGCAAAGTAAAGCGGCTTAATGCTTTACCATGGCTGTGATTAATTCTTTCGCTTATGCTTCCCCAGGAGGAGCAGAATCGGGGTAAGCCTAATTGGGAACACCTGACAGACGAGCTCCATGTGCTGCTCACAGTCGAAGATACTGAGAACCGTGCCACCATGAAGCTCGCCCGAGCCGTCGAGGAAGTCAAGAAACTACTTGTGCCCGTGGTGAGACAGTTCCGACTATCCAACTACAACAACTTTTCTAGCTTTAAAACCATAAATAGATTACTTGTAAATGTCCTCAAAAGAGCCCCCTTGTCAGATTTCTCAGTTTAAAGTGTTTCCAGTTTCAATTTGCCTTCATTAAAGTTAATTTTATGATTTCAAACTTAAAATACTCTTTTATCAGAAGTTTATTCTTAAAACTTAAAGTAGTACTTAAAGTAGTAACTTTAAGTACTCTTAAAAGTACTTCTGTTATCTTTAAGAGTAAAAAAAACCAGAAAATATAGTGATTTGAATTTTGCGCCATAATTATGTTTAAATCGTAATACCACACTCAAACATAACCTTTGAATCTATAAGAATAGAAGAGTTTTGTGTACGTAAAAATACCCTTCTTTGTGCCGAAAGCACAAACTTTCTTAACTTTTGATAATAAAAAATATAGTTTAAATGTCGCGCCTTATTCACTTGTCATACTTAAACATAACCTCTGAAATATCAATGAAAGCGCTTAGTCATTTCCTTTATTTCATGTATTTAAGGTAAAAAAATCTTTAATACAAAATGGGTTTTAAAATTTGACAATGACTTGGCGGCATATTTTAATGCAACCATAAATAATTAAATCGTAATTTAAAATTTAGTTATTTAATTTGTTAACTCAAAACACTTCAAGTTTGAAACTGATTAATTTTGCATGCATCAATTTGCCTTTTTTTAAACTTCTCCTGGCTTCGAAATAAAAATTAAGAATATTCATGAACTTGTATCTCCGCGAGGTTTTAACACAATTTCACAAATAATGATCAAAATCAAGGATTATTATTAAGGCCCTCGTTCCAGCAAGATCTTAAATAAAATTCAGGAGATTTATCTTAAATCTGTGGAATTAGAATTGCAGTCCTCATTCATATTTTAAGTAAATTAAGGATCCCCCTAAAGAGATTTTAATGATTCAAAAATTCTGTAACAATCTCACTCTGATTACAGAGCACTGTACCTCTGAAATCCGACTTAATTACGATCTGTAATTTAATTCTATATTACTAAGGACCCAAAATAAAATAAGAACAAAGGTGCATACGATCATAAAGCTTATTTGAGATGGGAGGATAACATTCAAAAATAGAAAGTTGAACAAAAAATCTTTTAAACCTTTTTTCTTCTCCCCTATTCTGTGCTGTTTGATGAAATCAGACAAGCGACAGACGTATGCAAATATGCGTCTCTACCTGATATTGAGATGTATCTTGGTGCAACAAGAGTGATATCAGTGGCTCTAATCGAGAATTGAATCAGCACATACCTCTGTTACCTTTTTTAATTAAATATTAATAAAATCATGATCAACGTCGGCTAATTATTATTATTTAATGAATCGCATATCTTGTTGCACTGTTGATGCAAATTCTTCCTCGGAAAGTAGAAACCTATTTATAAAAGTATTTCATCAACTAGAAACTTCGATGACATTTTATTCAGAAAGCTTTTATCCCGTAATGGCAATATTGTAGTTTTAAATTTTCCCTAAAAGATTCCCTCTACTCCTTAATAATAATACGTCAAGTGTAAATCACGAGTTTAATAAGAGTTTGTGCAAGTAATAAGGAAGCAATCGGTGCATATAAAATGAATTATGAAGACTTGAACCTTTTGCTCTCTGGCACAGAAATCGCAGTAACGTGGTGTCTCGGTCGTTTATATATATCAAGTCGTGTTAAAATGCCTATCTTATTAGACGACCATTACGCGATAAGACACTTATTAGTCTTTCATATTGGGCACACTCGTCGAATGGTAATAGCGCATCACGACTCTTCGCTGCTAAATGCAACGATATTCGTGAAATCTGAGGCGTAGAAAGTGGGCCATTAAGTTGGGAAGACACCTGCGATGCTAAAATTTACTCGAAGATGATTCCAGTGACACAGGAGGCTCAAACAAACTCGTGAATATGAAGGCGGCAAAAGAGGGACGTGCCAAAGCCACAGCGACACGAAATCTTTGCCAAAGTCACATATATCTTTCCCCAGTTATTACACGCATGTAGTTCGCGCTGTAACTCCCCCCCCCCCCCCCCCCACCCCTCACAATCTGAAGAATGCTGCTCAGGCTGACCACGTTCGGCGATAGAAAACAAAGCCAGTCTTTGATATTGTAGAATAAATTTCACATTGTGACAAGTTAAAATTACTCAGAGTATTAATATCCTGTTGGAACGGGGTCGTAAACAGTTTTCTGTGTGAAGGCACCCGTTGCTTCATTTCGAGTTGGAAAAACTTCTTTGTGGAAAAGAAGATACCATATTCAAAGATTCTGTTGGGAATGAGGATTCTTAAAGAATGTGTTTTATAATTCTAAAGTAAATAAGGGTGCTTTCGCACAGATTTTTTTTTTTTAGTATATATTTCAATATTTCTTACAAAAGACATTTTTAAGTTAGTAGTCATCTTGCCTTGACACTTTCTGACGTTGATATCGATTGTTAGCAGGCCGATGGTGAGGACGAGTTGAAGAAGAGGCAACTGATGGAGCTGGCCATAATCAATGGAACTTACCGAGACTCGAACACAAAAGTTGCAGCAGCAGCAGGTAATTATTTTGCATAAATACGACAATAAGTCACAAGGAAAAGCTTTAAGTCAAGTCTAGATGGCAAACTTCAACTACATTCTTCCATGTGAGAAACTTCCAGCGAAATTCAACTGTAAAGTAGAATGTTCATTGAAAAGAAGAACAAAAGCTGGGAGAAGCATGAAAATTCTTGTTTGTGTTCTTTTAAACGCTTTTTTTGAATTTCTAATCTTAGATTTATGAACTTATTAAATTTTGAAACCTTTGCAAATTAATATTGTGGACTCATTTTTTAATTTTTTTTTTACTAAAACATTTTCGTCAAATATTTTATTCTATGAAATTCCTTGTTAAAAATATAGTCATGGGATATCACCTTGAGGCAACGCCAATGAGATGCTCAGGTAGGATGACATGAAACAACATGAATCAACACCAGTATGATGTCCGGGTGACAAGATTTTTTTACTGATTTATATCTTAGAATACTTGCTATGAAAAAAAATATTAATTTTCAAAAATCTATCTTGGAGTTGTGAAATTCTAAACTAATACTAGAGTTTTAACAAACAAATTAAAAATTAGAAAAGTAAGCAGGGACCGTAACGAAAATTAAATAAAAGTGTATTCTCACATCCTATCTCTTGATGAAACTTCGAATTTCCCATCTAATCTACGAATTTTTACATAAAGTTTTCAATTTCAAAATTGTGCAGTTTTGAATACCTAATTTTGAAACGGGTTTTATTTGCAAATCTCAAATTCAAGCTTCATTGTTTTCAAAGAATCGTGATTTAAACAATTTTAATGAACGGTCAGAATGTTCTGAAGATGACATTTTTCGTGTCGGTCCCTGAATCTATAAGTAAATTTCCATTTTAACCAAATTCATTGTCATTCGGACCTTAGTTACTACCATATTTACACAATAACCAATTAAGCCCGAGATCAGCTTAAAGAATGAGTGTAGCTTTTGACATTGCAGCTTGTGATGCCGAGGAGTGGAGGCGCCTGGCACAAGCAACCGCCGAGTCGCAACGTTTGCTTCCTGGTCTAGGAACACCGATGAGGACACCAAGTGCACCTCTGGGTGCTCCGCTGATCCTCTCGCCAAGGATATCCGTTCCAACGACAGGCGCCTCCCTGCTGAATGGTTCCGGACCACCAACTTCCCTCTTGGCTGGAGACCCCCATGGTCTTATCTACACGCACTACCCGGATTATGCCAACTACGCAGCGTTAGCAGCATCGCCATTACTCACCGAGTACGCCACGGCTGACCATTCTGGTGGGTTGTTTGCGCGTTGACGCTAGGCCGAGCCGCTATGTCGCTCCTCTTAACGAAAAAAAAACAAACTCTGCTCGGGTTTACTCCGTTGTGAGCGATTTCGTGAGGATCACAATCCGTCGATCATTCGACAAAGCCACTCCAGTACCTCGGGGATTCGATGAAAAATATCTTTTAAAGCTCAAAACAAATTGGAGGACGTCATTCAGAGAATGGAATTGATGTCCTTAAATTCGACAGGTTGGCAATTCTTTCGCTTGGCCAATAAGATATGTTGTTTGGTGTGGAAGCACCGGTATTCAAGTGGGGCTTCCACACCGAATAGTATTTGCCTCAACACTATGAATTTAATTGAAGCCTAGGGAGAATGGTGCTTTTAACTATTGGGGTCCCCGTGATTGTAAAACTAGAAAAAGTTATTGTGTTTATTTTATTATTATTTTATAATTGTTGTTGTTGACGCGTTATAGCGGTTGTCGGATGATGGACGGATTTTGTTGAAGATATAGGGCTGAATAACTCTACGCGTTCTAGGTTTGACCTACGTGAGTTGCGGTACTCGATAATTATTTTTTAGTATATTCTTAGGATATACTTTTATCTAGGATAGGTGTTTTTTAGCAAGAAAATAGAAAAACAGTCAATTGCTAGTCCGTCAGTTTTGATTAATTACATAATAGAGTTATATAGAGCAACACATGCGTCGCCTATGATATGTCACGACTTAAGAAGCAGCAACGTACGCATGACATTATTAACGTCCAAGTGTAGGTATTTAAATGGTAGGAATTATATTTTCCGTCAAAGTGCTGCGGTACGAGAATGTATAGCTGTACTAGTCCAAAAGTTTACTTTTTTATAAACAAGACTTAATCACCATGCCTTCTAGACAGTTTAGAAGATCTAGAAGCTTCAGAAGATAAGCCCTAGTTTTTTTCTTATTAAAATTGACCTGGACTGCAAGAGTGAATCTGGATCTATTTTAATAAGAGAACAAAAAAAAACTGATATGAAAGGTGTTTCCACGTCACGAATCAGCAGAAGATATCAAAGATTACAATCAGTAGACCTTAGCTTTTGACTCTTTTCTCTTTACTCAGTAATGCGAAAATGTATTCTTTCAGGGAGAATTTATAGAGCAAAGATTCATTTATTTTGTTCAATTTCAGGGCTAGTATAGTAAAGTTTATAAACCTAATACACTCAGTATTGAAAGTGGCATGGTGTTAAGTAGGCCAGTTAATGGCACTGTCGTGCAATTCGTAACTCGTGATTCTGATTGGTATCGAAGAACCGCATTAAAATCAGACCTCTAATTAAACATTTTTTCGCGATCATTCAATTTCGCGTTTGTACTTTGACTTTTACGTTTTCAAGTTACCCATGACAAATTTTTCTGCAAAGCAAAACGTATATTTATGACAATTTTCTTGTAAACGGTTGGTTTCCTCGCGTATTCGCGATCGCGAATCATCAAACAATCACGTATAGTACGTCGCCGTGCACTACTCAATGCAATAATCAAAGGCCATTCATTGTTGTAGTTATTACGTTAATGATAATTATTATTACGCGAAAAAGTATAGAAATATATGTATTTATTGAAAACTTAGATGTTTAGAAAATATTAGAGTGATAGCTTTTTTCAGAGGATTTTTTTTTCTTTGTATAGAATCATTTCTAGAGTAAAACTCGAAAAAATGTACCGTTGGATATTTTTAGTTCTTAAAGATTGCAATTATGATTTTATTCTTTTATCTCGGAAATATTAACAAAGAGACTTTTAATTTTTCGATGCCAGAGTAAAAACGAAAATCCTAAGGTTGTCTGAGAGAAATCAAAAGGCGGCTTTTCGACTTTTTTGCTATCTGGAGTTGTTTGCTTTCTATTTAATATCTATCATACGGTGATGGTCAATTACTTGGTACTTCTTTCTCTATTAAATTTTTTTTTTGTAATTTGCTTTTCTTTTTGTTATCCGTTTGAAAAATTCGTGCTTGATCAGTAATTACAATCGGATGTAACACTACAAAGTACCACTAGAATCTCAAGTAAAATCCCTAGGGTTGGTATCAACAATAACACACGACTAAACAACAACTAACTCGATCGGTCCGCATTTCCTACGAAATTTACTCACACAGATTTTTTTTTTATTCACTAAACGTCCTGACGTCCTAATCGAAACTCCTGCTATTTTACACGTATTGTTAACTTCGAAATAATCCAGTCAAGATCCGCTTATTATCGTACGGAAGTTGGAGCTTTAATATTCTTGCATGTTACCCGCGGAAAAGCAGCGATCGAAAGAGAAAAATGACGAACGAGGAAAGACTGAAAAAGTGCTTATTCGTGTCCAAGTTTATCGTAATGTTCTACCTTGCCACAGAAGCTCGTTTTCTTTTGTTCTTGTTTTACCATAAGTAGAAAATTTCTAATATATTTGGGAACCTAGAAATGCATTCAGAATCTTCGTTCTTGATGGTATGCATTCGAACCGAAATTATTCAGATTGGTTTGAAGTTGACAGAGTTCGGAGGAGATTCTTCCTGCGAGCAAATGGCTGGTGATAGGTAGGATTATTTACGTAAGACCTTAGGCAGACAGCTAGGCGTAGGAAAATACCCAGGGACCAAATAAACGTGTTTTCAGGACTGATGGTTCTAGCGCATACTTGTAGCTGTGTAAGCTTATCGGAGACTATACGTTTGAATCGATTTTTGAACAACAGACTTTAAGTACTTTTTGAAATTTTTTATTACTCAAGCAAATACGTCAGTTACATATAAGTTTTTAGAATCGGTGATTCGTAATTTCGTATTAGTTGAAGAGCATAATATTAAAGTAATAGAATATAAATTCAAGGGACAAAAAAAAGTATTTTTTAACAAGTCACAAGAAGAATACTCCTAGAACCTAGAATATCGATATAATCATGATTTTCTCGTGCGGATTATCACAGCGAACGAATAGTTTTCGACAATTATTGAACAATATCACAATATATGCTACATTATACGAGAATCATGTAAATTATTTTATATTATTTTATATGATTATTTTATTTTATTTTTTATAAAGATTTAGCCATTATATTTACACGATGAAGGGTAAAGTGACGGATT
>NC_046664.1:86168753-86176407 GCF_010883055.1 Belonocnema kinseyi | reverse complement strand
TAAATAATTAAATCGAAGCATAATTTTAATACTCATTGTCGTTTCGAAACGTCAATTTTCTTTTAATAAGGTAAAAAAGCGAGATTTACCTTTGACTCCTTGGACAATCAAAAATTTGTTGCAGCCATATTTAATAAGTGAGAGACTCTAAAAGACCATTTTTCTTGGCCTTTTGAGTATAACGAACGACTTCGAACTATACTTCACACACAAAAACACACACACACATATATATAGATTTTTTAATGTAAACATTATTTTTATATCTTTAAAAATTCGAATTTCAAGATTAGGAAGCTTCGTCGTCTGTTTGTCATTCTTGAATATCAAAAAGAATTTTTTAATGTGCATTTCTCTTTGACGACGAAGCTTGCTATTCGGACTCTATCGTGAAACACGAGCTGTCAGAAAATCAGATTTGAATTGGAATTGATAAATTAAAATATTGGAAAAAGTTGCGCAATCAATTTTTGAGTATTTTTAATGAATTTTAGAATGTGGTAGCAGCGGTACACCTGCATTTGGCTAGAATATTAGAATGAAAAACAAACTTTTTCTCGAATTCTTGGAATTGTGCTTTTTTCCAGATAAACGGTTCATCAAGAAATAGTTCAAGTATATTTATTATTGTATAAAATGCCGGATTTTCGAAAATAAATTGTGCTTGTTTTTCTTTTAAGTAAATACATGCACCAAGTTTCTGAGTCAATATTGGAAAATGTTCATTGCTGCTGCTACGAAATGAATGAAAGTTTTTATTTCTCACAGCTCGTGATTTTAGCATCGTGGCGGCTTTCAGTCGCAACTTAATCTGTTGATGAATGTTAATTTTAGAAGGAATATTTATATAAGCGAGAAGCCGGGCACTGTGAGGCCTTGGTAAGAGATTTTGTATGCGGCGTGATTACTGATATTTGTATGTTGGGGACAGGTGCAGCAGCCGCTGCCAAACAGCGTAGGCATCTGGGTCAGATTCGAGAGCACCCTTATCAAAGGGCTGGCGCTCTCTCGTGAATACTGAGTACAGAGTCGCGCCTCCGCGGAAAGGTTAGTTTTGCACAAACGTTAATTTACGTTATATATTTTATATAACTTTGTTCCGCCTACCAATGTATGCGAGAGCTTCCGCATGGCACTCACCTATTTTTTTGATCAAAGGCTGCGGATGCTCTATGCTTGAAAAAAAAACAGATCGCAAAAGTTTTCTCATTCAAATTTCGCGCTAAAAACACAATAAAGTTAAAAGGACACACTTGGAACATAACTTCTGTTGCTACGGTTTCGGAGGTTATGTTTGAGTGTGTCATCAGATTTGTGGCGCGATATTGAAAAAAAATTCTTTAATATTGAAGATTTTCAAGAATAATAGTCTTGTAATAAACATCAGAGCATCCTTAGCAGTAGTGCTATGTGAACGCTCGTTCTGTGTACCTGACACCGCATCAATCGATTCGGTAAATTTGTTGAAAATTCGAGTTTTGTACCTACAGCTACCCCAGAAACATAAATGACACAATTGCCCCGTCCTAATTTTTCAAATTCAATAACAGCAATCGTGAAGAGAGTTGATAAAACCTTGTCAAGTTGGAATAAACTTCTTTTTACACTTTTTGGCGTAACTCCCCGCTCCTAGGTCTAAGCAATAATCGCGTGTGCAAGAGAACTCCCTGATCCTCGCAGAAAGTAATAGCAAGGGACTGTCCATAATTATTTACACGAACAAAAAAGAACATATATTTCAAAGATGAGATTTTTTTTTAAAAGAGCAAAGTTGATAAAATTGAAAGACAGTATTGCAACAGGATAGGGGCAGTGTGGTGTTTGTGTAATTACACTGAAAGATTTTGGTGCTTATAGTATATTCTACATATAAATATATTAGTAAGATTTCAATCCGTCTATTGTGAATGTTTTCCAGGACATTATTATTATTATATTTTGCATTTTGTTAATTTTTGGCAACTTGTGCCTGTGGAACACTTATTGAATTTCCATTTTATTGTGTATACAAATCGACATACGTATATGATTATATAATTATACGAATTAAATAAATATTTATATGAAAAATGAGTCTCTTGTTACAAGTAAATTGCAGGGGTGGTATCGCGGGACACGAAGGTTGCGCGATTTTAATCGTTGTTGCTTGACCATGCGGCGATAGATCAGTCTGGAATTTATAGTCTAGTGCCTATACCAATCGAGTAGATTATAGTAATTTTTAAAGTAATTTTAAAATAATAATTTCTTATCCATAGCTCTCAAGTTGATCTGAATAGTAAAATTAGATCGCTCGGATTAGGAGGCTGCGAATTTCACTGATCTGTTTTCCATGATTAATCAATAACAGTACTTGGTGAAGAAAAAAAGTGAGAGAAAGTAAACGCCCTAAGGTGAAGATCACTTTTGCACGGCAGGGCGCTGATATCGCCCAGGGCGGCGTCCCACCCTTTCATGTATTTTCACTAACATTTGAACGTAATTGATAAATAACTACCACCCTTATCATAGACGCAATTTCATCCATCTCATAGAACCGCACAACAGCACCATCTTTTATTGAACTAACAAAAATGCTCCACATGGCCAAGTTGACACTAACTTAATATATTTTTTTTCATAAAAAAATATATATATATATATATTAATTTCTACATTTTTTAATACTTTACATTTACAAACGTTCGCTTTTTATATGCCTGGAACTATACTGTATAAATCTGTCCAACATGGCACGTGCGTAACTCATGAGCCTCTGCCACCTGCTTGCTGATGGGAAATTATTAATCACTATAATTAATATGATCGCATATGTAATATGCAATAACCAAGACCTGGTACCTCGATGACAACGTCACTTACTAAGCACTGCTACTTGGTGACAGGTGCACACCCAAGCTGCCTCTAACTTGTTATTTTGAGAATTAATACATTAGATCATTGATATTTTTATTCTTTTTTTTCTTGAGCTGAGTGCAGCTCCTCTTAAACTTGTTCTACTCTAAATAACGTCTCTCGCAAATTATTAGTTGATTTTACATATATATGCCTACAATATTTCCTAGTCTCTTTGTCTGTCCTATGCGCGGGGAGGGTACACGTGTCACATAAAAGTAATAACTATTAATTAATCTGTGTGAAAAGTTGCCTGCCACATTGTAACAAGGCGCAGGTTTCTTATAGTAACTGTTGTACATGAGGACCTTTCATTCAGTAATTGTACATGTACGAATCAAAATGCTTCAAACTAATCAATTTTACTCGACGATGTGTAAAGCAATGCTACCCTCCACATTCGTACTCTTCTTATCCTTAAAAAAACACACAAAATTTCAATTAACAACATTCAATACGAGAAAAGTTTTCTTTTCAGAAATCTTTTATTTGCTTTTGCTATCTGGTAATGGTTAACAGTTCGGAATTAATATTTATATATCGAGAGGTACCAAATCTTTTGTATACTGTCGATAACAATTTGATTGTTGAGAATATGCATTTGTACGTAATAATTGTCGAGAGCATTGCTTTTCATTAACCATATTTCTCTCAGCTGATAAGCTATTAGAATTAATGTTAACGTCGGTCATAATCAGAATACTAACAAACTGTTTTTCTTTTCTTTCTTGTTAACCCTGGTTGCCCATGGCCTGTAGGCTTGGAGTGCTAACAATGGAATCCACTCGTCCCGTGCTAACACCTGGACTCTGGAACAGCATCCGCGTTTGATTGGTTCGCCAACCAGCCGACAGACCTTCGCCGTCCGCGTCACCAGCCCTGTTCGTCAAGCTTATCCATCCTGAAATCCTTAATACCCAGAAGTCAGTACTTCGTAGATCTTAATATCTTATTGGGCGCCGGTAATACGCTATTATACTCCACATCGCTACTGTTATCTATTTCAAGAATTCAACTCTACGATTTCCTCACACAAGAACGTTTCTCCAGATTATTTCACTTTTGTCTTTGCTGTTGTAACAGTGCAATCAACGCTGTATGGAAAATGGAAATTGTTCCTAGAGAGATAAAAAATTCCTTCTTTCGAAAGCTGATTGGTGAAGGTCGATTTTAAATCGAAAACGCTCTTGGCCAATGAGCGTAAACTAGCAAGAGATAGGTCGATTTCTGTTTTCCCCGCGGCGTTAGCAGCTCATATTGATTAACTGATCCAAATATTCAAGCTGATTTTTGCATGTAAATTATATAATGTTGTATATATTTATATCTGGAAAGGGTTCAGAAATGTTCTTTTTCAAAAGTCCAGTTCTTAAAATTTAAATTTCGCGCTACAAAATCGCTACATAATCTGATTGCTTCTTCTGAAAGCAATAAAAGTTAAATATATATTTTTTTAAATCAATTTGTAGAGATATCAGAAAAGTTTATTCAAATTGCAAAACTTCAGAAAGTTTTTTTTTCTGAAGAACTGCAGATACTCTTTTGATACCTAAAAATCTCTGAACTCGTAATTGGAAGAAACCGGTTACAATAACTTTGAATAAAAATCGAAGCGATGGAGCAGTGCGTTGTAGAATCTTACAGGTGACCCAGCTATAAAACTAGTCGAATCGAGATTGAACGACGAAACACGTTTGGCTTTCACAGTACTTATATTAACAGAAGAGTGTATAAAATTAAACGACTTTAGGTATTATAAAGAAAAAGGCACAACATGGAAAGCATCGCGCATGGAAGGAAGAACAAGGAACCCGAAAAACGAGGATTTTGCTTACTGTGATTCAGTTTTTATTTCTTAAGGTAAAAAATCTGATAACTTGAGCAATCTCACAATCTCAGAAGAATCTCAGATTTTCTTTTTAAAGAAGCAACGTAAGTGAGTCTAAATTACAAATGCTCGAAAGAAGCCAAATCTCAAAATAAAAATCTCAGTCTCATTGATTAGGGCAGATTGAAAAAAATACTGAAATTAATTGAATTGGTTAAGCCCTGAAAATAAAGCTGTGGCGTGACATTCGAAAAAAGTGGTAGGCCACATTTTTTTTTGTTCGGTTTAAACGACTCTATTAATTTCAGAATGTTCACTCCGCCGTATTGTTGGTCGAAGTTGTTTATGAAAATGCTTTATATAAAATTATTCTAATTGTGCTTCGGTGTTACTTTTATTGATAATCGGCTGTCGTATTTTCCGAACAAACGTGATCGATCTGTTGTTAACACTTTTCGCTGCGAAATTATTTCGTTTTAGGTAATATACATATATATATTTGTATGTAACTTGTTCATAATTGCAGGAGCGATTGCGTGAGAGATTAATTTACTTAACGATGATTAACATTAAATTAATCACAACTTGTTAACTTTTAGGTCTGCCATACAAAGTGACGATACGAATTGTAGTTATATATTAAATCTGTACAATTGTAACGTGGAGCTCCTGTGCCTATTGTTAATTAAGTTAGTTTCAAGGATTTTCACTCGCTAAATCCTAAGGTTTATATCGGTAGCTCGTCATTGTTGTACATACGTGTTTAAAGCATAGATACATCATGAGTGATCTGCAATCTACTTAAGTTCTAATTCGTGGATTAATCTGACATTAAATATTATTATTATTATTATTATTATTATTATTATTATTATTATTATTATTACATTACTATTATCATACGTAAACGATATAAATATATTATATAAGAATTTCTATAGTCTTAGACAAAAGAATAGACGCGCCTATTTTTCGTTTTGTCGTGCTTCAATGTTTATGACTGTATGTCTATGTGTGCAGGTGAATTCGAAAACACCTGCGTTCATATACAAAATTATATCACAAAATGCCCAATACAATGCAAATGTTGTTCAATTCATAATTCTTTATATTATAGACGAAATAATTTTATATTTTAAACAAGAAACTACAACATTATGCGAGTTGATCATTTTTTATAATCACGAAAAAAATATATATTAGGAGACGTCTGCAATTGTGTGGGCTTTATATAATTATGAATAGTAATGTAGAAAATGGGCAAGCAATTTTGTTAGCGTATCTGAGTTTAAATTTATCAGGATAGTTGATTAGTTTTTTTTTCTGAATTTATTCTCATTTTGCTAGATTCATATTTTATTGTAATGTTGGCACGTGTCTTAGCATCGTGCAGGATATTGTTGCAATATTATCATACGGGCAGCAATGCAAAGTAATACATACTGATTTCTTTAAATCTCTATGAAGATCTGACTATTATTATTATATATTATATTTTATTATATATAATAATAAAGCGTATTATTTTCCGAAAGTTTATCGATAGAATGCAGATAGGAATGCAGCAAGTAACTTAGATAAAATATATATTTTATAGTTCTGGTTTTGTATACAATGGCAAGATAGTTAAGTTTTGCAATTCAAATCATGAAATTATTATTTATAATAATGAGCTATATTTACAGAGGGTTTACTTGATCTGAATTTGGAAATAGTTTTTATAAACAAAGTTTACTGTCCAGCGAATATGTCTTGTAGAATATTTATGTTTTCTATTCTTTGATTAATGGATGTAAAGTCTTATTTCCTGCTTGTGTGCAATACCAGAATAAAAATTTCAATGCATTGATGTATTGCTCTGTCTCAGAAACGGCTAATGTCTTATTTATTATAAAGAATTTATCATTGACTCAACATGAAAACGACAAGAAATCACTCAATATTTTACGGCATTGACTTTATTACTTCTTTCTTATTCACTTATGTAATTAAAAAAAAATTCTATCAATTTGCAGTGTTCAATTGCGATGTGCTTCGCAAAGAAGATTATATCAATTTTTTGGATCGATGACAGAGACATATTTTTATTACTATTGTTACAACTGAAAATGTTTATCGAGTATTTCAACTTGAATAAACTGAAAAATCTACAATTTGTCTTTTTATTATACCATTTAGTTCTTATTTTTAAGATTCTTTGTCAAGATTACTTTTATCTTTAGTTTGAACATTTTCAAACCATTTAAATAATTCTTAAGTCTAATTTCAAAATGAAGTCATCTACCATTTTGAAACTTTAAAGAAAGTTATTTTCATGCACTTAGTGGATTTTTTTTAACAGATTATATATTCATATAATTTTATTTATCAATAAAAATGTGTACGTTTTGTAATTTAAGGGTGGCAAAGTTCATTCAATTTCCTTAGTGGATATGTTCGACATTTAGTTTTTTTTTTAAAATTAAAAACAATATGTAAATTTTAGTTGAACCGGGCAATGACAGTGAATTTATTTTTTGACCGGGAATTTTACAACATTTTTAAAATAAAAAATTTTGAGGATTTAAACAATTAAAAATAAAAAGCATTTGAAGTTGAACATTTTTATTTTTAAAAAAGTTTTATTTTACCAACTGTAAATATATATATAAATAATTTTTTTTTTAATGGATCTCTACTCTTAAGGGCATGTGACACAGCTAAATACCTATATTACCGACCTCACTTTTTCGGTTCACTGAATGTTCTTTTGAACCTAAGAACTTTTTTTGTAAATAAAATATCGAGCTGAAACTTTGGGAAATGTATTAGAGTACAATAAAGTACATACATTTTGGTAGTAACGTCACTGAAAATTATTTCATCTTTTTTCTGAACCTCAACATTTTTTGAACGTTCGAACTTTTTTTATACATAAAATATCGGTCTCAA
>NC_046664.1:86165230-86168653 GCF_010883055.1 Belonocnema kinseyi | reverse complement strand
AGTGAAGTTCTTACCAAAATGCAGTACCTAAACGTACTTTATTGTACTTTAATACATTTCCCAAAGTTTCAGCTCGATATTTTGTTTACAAAAAAAGTTCTTTGGTTCAAAAAAACATTCAGTGAACCGAAAAAGTGAGGTCGGTAATATAGGTATTTAGCTGTGTCACATGCCCTTAAGTATAGAAATCTGAACAATAATTGATTTGACCAAACAATTCTAGATCCTTTCAAAATCTGAGAATTTCCAGATTGTAACTGTTTCAATCCGAAAGTCTTGACAAGAATTGAAATTAATGTATCATTTATTCCGACAATCTTATTTTTTAATAAAAATTTTCATGATTTGTCAATAATATATTTTTAATTCAGAGTTTCAGTTATTCCTTTACATTAAATTTAATAAATAAATTTATTATTATATTATTTCTATTCATTTTTTCAGCTATTAAAAAATGTAAACGTGCGTTTTACTATTTCTAACTTAAAAATAAATCAATAATCATATAGTCATAATTAAAGGTTTTTATTAAATTTAAAATATTTTGAGTCTAAATTATTTAATTTTTATCCCATTTAATTTGAAATTTCTTAATTTAGAAAAAGAAGAAGTATTTAATGGAAACCATATATTTAAAAGAAAACAATTTGAAACTGAATTGTGTTATATGGAAAGCTCTGAATCTTTAGATTTTCGAAGAACTTTAAATCTTTTAGCGTTACAATTTTAAATGATCTAATTAAAAAGTGTTTAATTTTTAAGTGAAATTGTTAAATTTTGACGCTTACATAACAATTGAACACTTATTATCTGTAAAAAAAATTTGAGTAATTTTAAGAGATATGCAGAAGTTTTGAAAAGATTTAAAATTAATTAAAAACTTGAAATTATTTCAAGTAATTTAAACGAAGCGTGTTAACATTTTTTCATAACTTCTGAATACATTTTAAAATTAATCGAAATTTTCCTACAATTTTTGAAAATCCAGCAAATTGAATAAAATCTTTAAAATCTTCCATGTTTTTCTTTGATCATTTTTGAAATCTCTTACAATCTTCTTAAACCTTCTGTTACAATAATTTTTCAAAGTGAAAAATCATTTTCAATTTTCCTAAGAATCTTAAGAAAATTTTTATTCTTTTGTAGTCTTTCACAATTCTTAAACAAATTTTAAATATGCTGTTTGAAATCTGCAAAAGTCTAAATTTTATTTTAAATTCGGCCGTAAGTATTTCAAATTATTTCAAGTTCTAAATTTAATGCGAATCTTTTTAAAACTTCTAAATATCTGTTAATATTACTCTTGATATTTTTACAACTAATAAGTGTTCTATTGTTATTTATAAATTCAAATTTTTTTTAATTTGCAGTATTTTCTAAAAGTTATAGGAAACATTTAAATCATTTTGAAATATATTTGAAAGTTCTGACAAAAAATTCAAAAATGATTTTGAATTTGGAACAATTTAAAACCACGTCTAGATTTTGCAAGATTTTGAAATAAAATTTCAAAGCTTTTGAAGGATACCTAGACTTTTTAAAAGAAAAATAATTTAACTTCTAATATAAGAAATGTTTAATTTAAAAAACTATTTTTCACTTTTTAATGTGTCTAGCTTAAAATTACTTAAAATAATATAATTTTGAAATTTTTAAAGTTCATTGTTTGATTCTTTAATTTAGATTATTGAAGATGTTAACGTGGATTTATATTTTTGGAAGTTAATCTGAATCTTTGAACTCTATAATTTATGAAAGTTCTAAATTTTGCAGTTTATTTGCATTTCACTTAAAACTGTTTAATTCAAAAGTGTTAATACCTTCCAGTTTATACGTTTAAGTTATTGAGCATTTCAATACACAATTTTTTAATTGAAAACATTTAAGCTTCAATTTTAAAAGTTTGGAATTCAAGGGTTCCACTTTAAATGCTTTAATTTATTGTTTATTACTTTATATGGAAAAATGTTTAGAATATAGTTTCATTTTTTTAATTTCATTGGTTGTGAAAAAAGTTTCTGAACCGGGAAATGACCGGGAATTTTTTTCTTTGATTAAAACGACCACCCTGTAATAGTTCCATTTTTCCAACAATAATAAGCCTGCCAAAATTTAGATCGGTCGGATAATATATTCTGTTCTATATACGAACTGGTATGGATTTGAAAATACAATTTTTGGAAAATTATGTTGCATTTTTTGTATGCACAATTTTTGGTGCTGAATAATATAAAATTATGATAAAGGGAAAAAAATGTTTCTAAAGTTAGACTTTTCCCAAAATGTGCAAAAAAAAAACATAAATAAGTTTTTATGATTGTGTTAATCGCGCATTTTTTTAAAACAATTAAAAAATGTTATGATTGACATATTGCTTGAGCTTGAATCGAATGAACATATGTCATTCGTTTGCCATTATACAAAAACAATGTCATAGCAGACAATTTGTTTTTATGATGAAAAAACTGAACACAAATTTTCATTTTCTAATTTTTTATTAATATTATTACTTAACAAGAACTGTTATGCTTTAAACTCTATGTGGATTATTGGGAAAACTAAAATTTATCAAATCTTTAAAACAATATTTCACTCTATTATCGTGGAAGATAAAATTATTATCAAAATTTATGCATAATGCAAATCTATCTCTTAAGGTATGTAAATGTCCCAGTAATCTTGACGGTCCCAATAATCGGTAAACATGGTTATAATTTTGAATATATTGTTTAGAGAAGTGTTAAAAATAACACTTAATGATAAAAGTCATTTATTTTTAGCATGTTATAGTGTCAAACGGAATTTTAAATAATTAAAATTAGATGAAAAGCACCTTCATACTAATTAAATTATAGGTATTTTTAAATGTATCAATATTTTTGATAGGTATGTACTAGGCAGTCTGATAAGTATCTGAAAATTCTAAGAGATGGCATTAGTATTCACTTATGTGAACCATTTTCGTCGAGCTTGATCCTTCAAATGACGCCTGTCAAAACTTGAGGCATTTATGTTTACGCATTTACAAGTTACAGCACTGAGAAGCGACTAACCTCCGAGTTTTTTTTAATATGGAAAAATCTGAGTTTCGAGTTTTGATCAAACACTACTATCTTCGCAAGAAAACGATATCCGAGACCAAGGCCAAGCTGGATAAGTATTACCCGGACTCTGCACCGTCGATTGGAATGATTCATAAGTGGTTTACCGAGTTTCGTTGTGGCCGTACGAGCACAGTTGATGCTGAACGATCTCTGCGCCCAAAAGAGGTCACTACACCAGAAAATGTCGAAAAAATCCATGATATGATGTTGAAGGATACCAAAGTGAAATTGAGAGAGGTAGCTAATGCTGTAGGCATATCATTGGAACGTGTGGGCAATATAGTGCATTCAGTTTTGGGCATGAAGAAGCTCTGCGCGC
>NC_046664.1:86162683-86165130 GCF_010883055.1 Belonocnema kinseyi | reverse complement strand
CCACCGGGCCAAAGTGCTCCGAAGCGTCCAAAAACGCAACAATGGGTCGGAAAGGTTATGGCCTCCGTATTTTGGGATGCACATGGCATAATATTTGTGGACGATCTTGAAAAAGGTAAAACAATAACCGGAGCATATTATTTATCATTATTGGACCCATTGAAAATCGAAATCGCCGAAAAACGACCGCATTTGAAGAAGAAAAAACCGCTTTATCATCACGACAATGCGCCTGTTCATTCATGCTTAGTTGCACAATCAAAATTGCATGAAATCGGCTTGAAATTGGTTCCTCAGCCACCGTATTCACCAAACCTGGCCCCCAACGACTATTACTTGTTCCCTAACCTGAAGAGATGGCTCACCGGTAAGCGTATTTACTCAAATGAGGAACGCATAGCTGAAACTGAGGCGTATTTTGGAGACCTTCCGATCGAGTACATTTCGGACGGTATCAAAAAGTTAGAAAATCGTTAGACACGCTGTATCGACCTAAAAGGAGAGTATGTTGAAAATTAAAACCGACTTTGGCCAAAAAACGTCTCCGTGTTTCATTTCTCAGGGATTTATCAAACTGCCTAGTATTCTTTCTTAAGAAATACAATTTTCTACTTGAAAGAGTCTTATGAATACCGATCACTGGATTTAGAAAAAATGCCGTAGTACTTCAAAAATATAGATAGTTTCTAAGAATCCCAATCATTTATTTTCATCTTTAATCTAATTTTCTAATTCTAATCTAATTTTCAGGGACGCTATTTTTATTTATGCATTTCAGTGGCTCATGGTTACTTAATTTGATAATAATCTGTAACCAAGCAAGATTAGGAAAATATTCATTTCTGCTTTGTGACAGTTATAGACATCTAAAGCACTAGATTCTCATTTAATAAAGTTGACTACCTAATAAAGCTTTATTATTTAATATACAATATTTAAGTATCCAGTGGGCACAAAGTTTGGAACCACCTTTACGACAACTTTACGACATCCTATGTCAATCTCGTTAAGGTTTCTTTACGATATCGTAAATAAGTCGTATGATCTGACGATGTCTTTACGATATCGCAAAGATATCGATATGACATGGACATAGGATGTCGTAAAGATGTCGTGGCGATGTTGTAAAGACGTCGCCAAATTTTGTTGCCACTGGGTACAGTGGTATAAAAATCATAATTTTGTTAAATAAGACAGGATAAACTCCAAATGTAAATTTAACACAATTTCAGATCTATAGATGTTGTCTTTATGATATCGTAAATATGTCGTATGATCTGACGATGTCTTTACGATATCGTAAAGACACTGTAACGACATGGACATAGGATGTCGTAACGATGTCGTAAAGACGTCGCCAAATTTTGTGCCCACTGGGGCGTTAACCGCCTTTAGTTCAGCCAAATTGGCATTTCTGCTGAAACAAAGTATAAATAGCAATTTTATTGCCTACAATGTTTGGAAAGACATTCTAATCAAATTCTGCAATCCTGAGCTATGCCAGACCGTTACGGCTATTGTTAATTAACAATAAAGTGAAAAATGAAACGATTTTTTAATACGTTGGTTTAGATTTTTGCTTACCCGGTAATAAGCGTTGAATAGAGAAAAATTAATATTTTCAGATTTCAGCGCAAAAGTGAAGATTATTCTATTCTTTTGAATGTGCGATTTTTCCATATGTATAAAATGTCATTATAAGAATAGCATGTCTCCGAAACTAATTAAAAATATTTAATTTTAAATGGATTTTTGGAAATAGAATACATTCTCCGGAGAGCTTTTAATTTACTTTAAAATGGCTTAATACGCTTTATACACTGCTAATACTTTTAGAGTCTCAGTGTGAGTGTGTGAGGGCGAAGGATAGAGAGAAAGAGGGAGAGAGAAGTTGAATAAGCGAAGGACAGGTAGAGAGGGAGAGGGATTGCAAGAGTCAGTCAGAGTGGAAGAAGCGAAGGAGAGATATAAAAGAGGAAGCTTTACCCTCCCTGCTGAAAATGCCCGATAGGATTTGATAGAAACCAGATACGACCCAGATAGAAACCGGACAAGTTTTGTATGCACTGAAAAAATGTATCCGCAAAAAAGTCGCGAACTTGTAGCTAGGTCTTGGATACGGGATAAAAAAATTATACATTAAATCCTTATTTCTGCGAAAAATGTATGGATAAATTTGGCACTTTCTTACAAATATTTCCCATTTCCTACGAACAGTTCCTGAAAATTTTAGACTTAAATATAAAAAGTGGAAAACTTTATTCGCGCGATTTAATTTATATTTGTTAATAAATTCCCACATCTCTGAGCATTCTAACCCTCGAACTACTGACTTGACAATTTCTAAACATAAACCATGAGTGCGTAAACACGCTTAAACATTGAGGCTTAAACAATATAGGTATTATAAAACTTGTAGCCACTCATCCGATGAACTCGAACCACAC
>NC_046664.1:86159856-86162583 GCF_010883055.1 Belonocnema kinseyi | reverse complement strand
GCTATTATCTTTGTAACAGTGTTTGACACGTTACTGTCTGCAAGTAACGCGTTAACGTTACCGTTACTGCCTACAAATTTGTAACGCCTTACCGTTACTGTTGATGTTTTGTAAAGTAACGTTTTACCGTTACCGTTACTGAAAAAGTGGCACGTTACCTTGCCGTTACTTTTTTTATTAAATATTCAATACATTATTTGAATGTTCGAAAAGAATCTTAATAATTTGGTATATTTCATTGAAAAATGCAATAAAACTGAAAAATATTATATTTACAGTTAGGTAAAGTAATTTAAAAAATACTGAATTTGTCTATAAGATGACTTTTATTTAAACTATTATTAATTTTAGAAATCTATGCTGCAGTCTACTTAAAGCTTTCCATAAAACTTTATATTTTTTTAATAGTACAAATTTTTTGAAAATTGCATCGCTCATGCGATGTATTTTGACTAAAAGTATCAATCCGGCTCACAGTGATAAATATGGGGAAAAATTCGAGGCACGTGACGATTTTAATCAATTAATAAAAAAATTTTTTATTCTTCTCTAAAAATGTTATATTTAATATCTCCAGTGATAGAATTTTTATAACCACCAATATATATTTTTAAATTTAAACAAAATCCTGACATGCTGGAGTCATTCTAAGGATGAATTCGTATGCAGCAACCCAAAAAACATATAATACACCTATACTCTGTTCAGCGAGAGAATGACCGACAGAAACGACGAATTTTCGTCCAGTTTTGCGCAAAGGCGTGGCTTAGAGATTTTAAATCTTCGGAAACCTTGCTGTGAAGGGCCTGAGTTTTAAGTGTCTGACCTCTCTTTTTCCCAAACGTCATCATTCTCAGATTTATAGCCGTAGAAAAAACTTCTAATGCCTGTTTAATATTTGTTAAACACACCCTTTACGGGGTTTACTCCACCTTTTTCTGAAAAAACTGCGCGCTGTCGATCATTCTCTCACTAAACAAAGTATATTCAACTCTATGCCCTAGTAAAAATGCCTAATAGGTTATCAAAATAAACTGTTGAAAACCATATAGGATGCAGATGGTTTTCATGTGGTCTTAAGTGGTTCTTAAGAGCCTCTTTATTTGAATTTGGGTTCTAATGGCTTGTATTCGGCATTTAAACGGCCACTGGGACTAAAATTAACTTGCAATTTTTTTTCTAATAGGCTTTATTAGGCACTGATGTGCTTTTAAAACATGACTGGAAATATAACGAATCACAAGATGTTTCTCTATGTGGATCTATGAGGTTTTTAATGGTGAAGTGGAATTCAATTCATCGAACTAAAATTTGAAGATCTGCATTGCAAGTGGCCTTGAAGGGAATCTGTTAGGTTCTGCTTTATCACGAAGGACATAAGGTCAAAACTGCTTCTCTAGCGGGTACTATCAGGAATTTGCATGGTTAATCTAAATTGAATTGATTAGGTTGAAACTCAACATAATGCTTTTAAAGTGGCTCTACGAGGTACCTATTAGATACTACTTTCTCACGAATGGCAAGTTTAAAATTGCTGTTTTAATAGGTTCTATTAGGATTGCTAATGGCAAATCGGGATTAACTTAATCAAAGTTTAAACTCAAAATAATAGTTTCAAATGCCACTGTGGTGGCACCTAATAGGTTCTGCTTTCTCGCGAATAGCAGAAGTACAAAGTTGCTTCTTTAAGAGATTCTGTTAAGGATTTGCATGGAAACTTGGATTTAAATTAATCGGCTATTAAAACTTAAAATAATGCTTTCAAAGTGGATCTAGGAGGCACCTATTAGGTATTGCTTTCCTACGAATGGCACAAGTTTAAAATTGCTGTTCTAAGAGATTCTATTAGGATTTTTGATGGCAAATCGGGATTCAATTAATCAAGTTTAAACTCAAAGTAATTGTTTGAAAGTTGCTCTATGTGGCACCTATTAGGTTCTGCTTTCTCGCGAATATCACAGGTACAAAACTGCTTCTCTAAGAGGTTCTGTTAGAAATTTGCATGGGAACTTGGATTTAAATCAATCGGATAATAAAATTCAGAATAATGCTTTCAAAGTGGCTCCACAAGACATATATATTAGGTATCCTTTTTCACGAATGGCAACCCTAGTAAAAATGTTCGTTAGGTTATCAATAGAAACTGTTTAAAAACATATAGAATGCAGATAGGTTTCTATATGGTCTTGAGTGGTTCTTAAAAGCCTTTTTACTTTAATTTGGTTTTTAAAGGCATATATTTGGCACTTAAATGGCTACTGGGATTAAAATTAACTTGAAAAAAATGTTCTGATAGGCTCTATTATGCACTGATATGCTTTTACAACACGACTTTGTATATTACGAAGTTCAAAATGCTTCTCTATGTTGTTCTAGCAGGCCTTTAATGTTGAAGTGGAATTCAATTTATTGGACTAAAATTCGAAGTTCTGCATTGAAAGTTGCCCTAGAGGAAATCTATTAGGTTCTGCTTTTTCACGAAAGGCACAAGTTCAAAACTGTTGCTCTGGTAGGTTCTATGAGGAATTTGATTGGCAAATCGGAATGAAATTAACAGGTTAAAATACAAAATAATGCTTCCGGAGTGTCTCTACTAGGCAAATATCAGGTTCTGCTTTCTCGCGTATGGCACAAGTTCAAGATAGCTTCTCTAAGAGTTTTTATTCGGAATTTGAATGGCAAATCGGAACCAAATAATTCAGGTTCTAAAAATACAGTTTAAGCCAT
>NC_046664.1:86148956-86159756 GCF_010883055.1 Belonocnema kinseyi | reverse complement strand
ATATTTTCAATTACTGATTAGGAATGGATATTGCAAATTAAAAGCCAAGTAAAAAGTTTTATAAAATAATTAGATCAATCGAAAACTGTGCATTTTATGGAGCTTTTATATAGCAGAAAATGTATTTATTTTCTAAGATTATTAAAATGTTTTTTAATTGCACTGCTGTTTATTTTTTATCCGTTTTAGATATTTTTCAAACGGTTGAAATCTATAAAAAAGTTATTATTATTATTAGATTTTAAATTTTTGTTTCGTTTGTCATTGAGGTTATTAAAGCATTTTTGTACTTGGTTTTCTTGATTATTTATTATTTTTGTATCTTTTTTAAACGTTTCGATTATTTAAGGACCAAAAGTATTGAGCCCATTATGAAATAAGTGAAATTCCATTCTTCGTTTCACATATTTTAAAATATTTTTTCAAGAACTGTTATTTCGCATTAAAAACTGAATAAGAAAGTATTATAAAATTAATGGATAAATTAAAAACTGCGCGTTTTAAGGAGATTTTTGTATTGCAGAAAATCGCTTTTTTCACCAAGGTTATTAAAGAATTTTTGTACTTGACATTTCTTCATCGTTCATTACCCTTAGATAGTTTATACTTTTTTTCTAATATTTCAAGAAAAAAGAATGCCAAGCCGTTGTTTAAATAAGTAACATTTAATTTTAAATTCTTTTTAAATATTTTTTTTATCGAAGTCCCTTGAAAACTTTCAATTTCCCTTAGAACTGCTCATTAATCACGACCGAAATTTTTTAACCAAGATCCATGTGCATCGATAGCGAAATGAGTTAGAGCGCGCGGTAGAATACAAGTTTAGGTAGTATAGATAGGGTTCGCATCCTCAGTGAGTGCGATTTTTTAAAGCGTTTGAGCGCGCGATTATATCTGTAAGTACCATATTGACAAATTATGTACCCAAAAACTATAAAAAAGAAGATTATATTACAATAAGTTAAGCAATTTTTTTTTCGTTGAGCAATCGGACTGAATACAAAGCGTTTTAGATTATAATAAGACCCAATTAGAAAGTTCACAATTACCTAATAGAAACTACATAGAATCAGGAACAAAACCCACTTTCAAAAGTAATAGGACCTGATAGAAACCATATCCTATTAGATTCTATTTGGATTCTAATAGGCATTTCTAGAATACAACTACACCAGATCCTAATAAGAGCCAATTAGAAAGTTCAAAATTACCAAATAAAAACCACACGAAAACCGAATTCAAATCTGATTAGGTTCCACATAGGTTCCACTAAAAAACTAATAGCTAATAGGTACGAGTGCCGAATACAGATAAATTAAATCCTAATAAGATCCAATTCGAAAGTTGACAATTACCTAATAGAACACCAGATAGAACCATTCTTTTTCTAACGCACGCACGAAATGTTCCAAACAGTGGTAAAAAGAAGTTATAAAAAGACTATATCTAGCTGCTGCGCTTGCGCTCTTTGAGTAGAATTTTTGAGTCAGCATTACTTTCTAGGACTGTCGGAAACTTTTAGATACCTGAAATTATCGGTAACATGCCAATTTTTCATAAATTTCTGAAAATTTATTAAATGTAGCCAATTTTTCATAAATTTTAGGAAATTTTTCAAATTTAGCAAATTGTCCATAAATTTTAATGTAATTTTTGTAATTTTACCATAAATTTCCAAAAATTACCATAAATTTAAAAAAATTAGTTTTTATTGTCTCTTAAATCGAAAATTTCCCGCATTTGTTAGGAAAAATATCGTGTGCCACAGGAGCTAAAAGTAGGCAGTTGAAACTATTGTGAAGTTTACAGTACTTGTCATCGGCTCATCTTCGGGTCGTCTCTGACTCGCACAGCTAACTTCGCACTCGTGTGGAACTGCCTACTTTCCGCACGTGTAGCACTATACTATTTTCGAATTTTAATGAATACCGTAGGAAAAAAGATGTTTTTTTCCTACTTTATTCAGAATCCTTAATACTAGCTGAATCAAGTTGGAATTAATACTTCTCTGCACAATTAGCCAAACAATATAAACAAAATATCACCCCCATAAGTTTGTTTTATAGGATCAAAAAAAGAAATGAAAAAATTGCTTTTGCGAGATTATGTTCATGTAAATTGTTTAAGCAATTTATTATTGTCTTGAGCAATTTTATGATAGAATAGAGTTAGAAAGTCCCAGTTTTTTCACAAATTTTCCATTTTTTGCACAATTTTCAATTAGAGGGAGGTGATAATTCATCAATGTTAACAAGAGTAATTGTTTAAACAATTTATAATTATTGTTAATAATATTCTCTTTGCTTGATGGTGGAATGTTGCGGTTTTTCGTGAATTTTTTAGCTGTTTGTATATTTTTCCTTAGAAGTGGCTTAATAATTAATAAGATTAAAAAAATTGTTTAAACAAATTACTGTTGTTCATGACTATCTTCATCTATATCTGAAATATGTTTCAAATTTTCTGCACGGATCATATTGAATAAAACTTTTCTACATTCTCATCAGAGAAGGTATTAGATTTGTATAAAATTTGCCCCCCCCCCCCCAAGTTTTCAACAAATGTCCACATTTTAAAATCTCCTAAATCCTATTTGTGAACACGATAAGTTTTGAAAAAATTAATCTATTAGATTGCCCTTGGCACACTCGTTAAGTGTCCTAAACTAAAGGCCAAGTTCATCAGCCAGCCATTTTGGATACAAATTCAAAGGGTGGGCACATTTTGAATATTTTTGAGGCCACTTTTTTTAAAATTCAAAAATTCTCTGTACGATTATTCATAGTATTCAAAAAGTAGAACAATTTATCATCATGACTTTTTTCAAAAAATCAAAAATTACCAGATTTATAGCATTTACGAAATTCCAAAAAACACACGGAAATGAACATTTTATGCCAAATAACGCACGATATGAAAAAGTCAAAAGAAGAAACATGTTTCTTTTTTGAATGCCGTACAAGATTATCATAAAAACCTTTTGAATTTTTTTGAAAAATCAAAAAATCAAATTTTAACAGCATAAAAAATAATGAAAATCCAAAAAGTACATTTTTCGGCCGAACTGTGCAAAATACGGTAAAAGATGATGAAACAAAAATCGTGCATTTAAAAAAGATCTAAAAATTTGTTATTAGCCACTTTTTGATAGGATGTGTACTGCCTAGTTTTGGCTTTAATCTTAAAAAACATCATGAATAGTAAAAAAAATCTGCCCGCTGCGTGGGCACATTCTTAACACAACTTTTGTCTTTTTATTTTTTTTCATCGAGGGTGTGGAGTTTCAAAAAATTTAATTTTTTATTTTTTTAATGCTATTTTTTAAAGATTAAACCCAAAAAGAGAACTATCAAAAAATTATTCATGACAAATCATTTTTACATTCTCATAAGAGAAGGTAGTAGATTTGTTAAAAATTTGACCCCCCCACCCCTCATCTCAAGGAGCTTTGGAATTTATGTTATTTTTTCCGGCCAAATGCAACCCTACTAAACACTACCCCCGAAAAGTTAATAGAATCGTCGTCCCTGGGTATTAAGCGTTGAAAAGAGAAAAATTCATATTTTCAGATTTCAGCGTAAAAGTGAAGATTATTCTGTTATTTTGAATGCGCGATTTTTCCATCTGTCTAAAATGTCATAAGAATAGGATATTTCCGAAACTAATTTATTTCTATTTCCATAGCGGCCGCCGCATAGGTTCCTATTCCCCAAATGTTCGATCAGATTAATGTAGGTCATATGAATTTAATATACCATCGATTTATTTCTTGGAATAATTTCACAAAGATTGTTTTTCTTTCTGATCGAGCGGTATGGAATTTATGATACTAGCGGCAGGCCCATTGTTCGAGCACGTATGGCTATCAAATTTGGGTTTGTAGACATACGCGGTCGACTAGAGTAATTACGGCAGGGTCAGAATTTTGATACTACCTTAAGACTCGGATGAGACGTGCTTGAGCGATCGGCGTGAGCGATCGTGTTTTGTGTGTTTAGTTTCCGAATAACTGCATTACAGTTATTCACGATTGTGTGGGTGCCTGTTCGATTCCTAGTGGATTACTTCGTTGTGGCTGTTCCATGCCTAGTGGATTACTGTGTTGTGGCTGTTCCATGCCTAGTGGATTACGGTGTTGTGGCTGTTCCATTCCTTGCGGTATTTATTGTGATAGCTGATCGCGTCGATTGATTCTTGTGAGAGCTGATCCCGATCTTTATTTTTGGCCCACCTCTCTCCTCTGATATTTTTTGTTTAAGTTTATATTTATTTGTGAATTTACTTTGCTTGCTAAACTTACGTTCATTTTTGGTCTTTCGAGCCGGATTAGAGAGTGTGGAGTCTGAAAAATATAGCCTTTACATTCTTGTGATTATTCGTCGGTTTGCATTTCATTCGTAAATAGAGTATTGCCTTTATTTTGACTCAAACGGGACTTCATGTGTTATTTTGCTTTCAATTCTTAAAAATTTGTGGGCATGACGTTCTATTATAAAAATTTCCATTTCCGTCTTAATTAAGTGGTGATACACGGTGAAGTATCATGGCGCCGATTTCTTTAAAAGGGTTAACGGCTCTTCAAAATTCCCGAGCGGCAGAAATAAATCGGGTACAAGCGCGATTTTCGGAAGGAGCTCCGGAAAGCCTCACGCGCAATGTCGTCGAAAAGCGACTCGCATCCATTGAAAAGATTTGGAAAGAGGTTCGCGCGACTCATGCCGAAATAATTGTGAAGGAAAATGCCGCTACTGATCCTTACACAGTTGATGACGTGTTCGCTCAAATCGAAAATACTTACGAATCCCTCCAAAACGAAATGTTGCGAGCAATAGATCGATTTGATACGTTATTGGTAAATGCATCTACTCCTACGCATGGAGCGGTAGACAAAGACGGTTCGGACTTTAATTCTCGAAGCGCGAAACTATCCAAGTTAGATCTCCCGACATTTTCAGGTCGTTATGAAGATTGGGACGATTTTTGTGACATTTTCTCTTCTTTTGTTCATGATAATTCACAAGTAAGCAACGTGACGAAGTTGCAATATTTAAAATCATGTCTCACGGGCTTTGCAGCCGATTTAGTTAAAGACGTGGCTACGACCAACGCCAATTATTTATCAACCCTCGCCTGACTGTAAATAACCTTTTAACTTCCTTGATGGATTTGCCATATTTAAAAAAGAAATCTGCCGAAGATTTTCTTGCGTTCAGCGATGGAGCTCAGCGTATTGAGCTCGCGCTGACAAATCTTGAAATTCCTGTCAAGCATTGGGGCATATGGTTGGTGTATGTGTTAGCCAGCCGCCTAGATACTGAATCTCGTAAGCTATGGGAGGCTGACCTTGTATTAAAGATCGTCAGGCTGTGTCCAGAACTGCGGCAGCCTCAACAGAGATTAATAAATTGGAACGGTTTCCTAGTTTTCACGACTTCGTAGAATTTCTTGAACAGCGTTCTCATGCACTTGGCATGATTGCTGCAGACTATAAAACCATTAAAAGGTCCATCCCTACTCAATTAAAATCTGGAACGAATTCCAAACGAGGTTTACATGCGAGTGTCGGCCCTAATACGCGTGCTATATCAGCCTTTCGTAAATGCCCACTCTATAATGGAGGCCATTATATCGGTACCTGTCCGATTTATCTTGAAAATTCTCCGTATGAACGTCGCAACGAAGCACGTCGTTTAAATTTGTGCTTTAATTGCTCAGGTGCTCACAGATTTCAAGATTTTCAATCCAACCGAAGGTGCACAATGTGCAGAGATAAACAGCATTCGTCCATTCACCACGCTCATTCGAATCAACTTACTTCTATGGCGAATCACGAGAAGAAATCTGAACTATCTCAAAATAATGAGGATTCCATCCGTTCAACTAGTGCATCATGTAACACGGCAAGTCTTTCGACCAAAAGACACTCCGTACATCTCGCTACTGCTCACGTTATGCTTATCGGTCCTACAGGAAATCAAGTGCGTGCTCGCGCTATGCCCCCATTGGATGGAGCCTGACTCCATTGATATCATTTTAGGGGCCGATGTCTATGGTCTATGTCTATGGTAAATGTGCCACGGCGGGCGGTACCCTCTTCTTCAATACCACGTACAGTCATGCATTGCGCCTCTAACGATAATTTACAAGAAACGCTTCAACATTTTTGAGCTGTGGAGGAGGTGGTCCCCCCTTTAAGGAAAATGAAACCAGAGGATGAAGCTTGTGAGCAGCTGTTTTCCGATAAGCATTCTCGAATCTCTAATGGACGGTATACAGTTCGCCTTGCTTTAAAATCGCAGCCCCCCCATTCAGCCCTTTAAAAACCATAAGAATCCCGAACCTTGAATTAAGTGCTGCTGCTCTTCTTGTGAAGTTGATCAATCACCTAAAAGGCTTATCTTACTTCAAGGCTGTACCTGTTTATGCCTGGACCGATAGGCAAATCGTCCTCTCTTGGCTACGAAAGCATCCGTGCTACTGGAAAACTTTCGTTGCGAATCGCGTATCCTTTATTCAGACCGAGCTGCCCTCGGCTGAATGGAATTACGTACCGACTAAAGAGAACCCAGCTGACCTGGCGACTCGCGGAGTCAAACCTTCGGATCTTGAGCAATCTGAGATATGGTGGAATGCACCCAATTGGCTGACCCTTTCTGTAGAAGAGTGGTCAAAACAGCCAGGCTTCCAGCAAGTTCTACACACGCAAGGCCAATTAAGTGAGCCGGAAATATTAACGCGATTTTCAAGTCTAACTCGGCTGATCAGAGTTGTAGCGTATTGTCGTCGACCTCTCGTAAGATTACGCAAACGGAAAAATGGAGATTTGGCCACTGCTTCCTTTCTCACGACATCAGAGCTTGCGGAGGCTCGTATCACTGTGATTCGTTGTGATTCACTTAGAAAATTAAATCCCTTCCTGGGAAGGGAAGACGGAGTGTTGCGAGTTGGAGGTCGCTTGTCACATGCTAACCTTTCTCACGAAATCAAGCACCCTCCAATTCTACCTCATTCTTCGGCTCTCAGTCGTCTTTTCGTCCACGATGCACATCTTTTGTCTCTTCATGGTGGACTTACTCTAACTCTAAGTTTGTTACTCCGACATGTATGGATTTTAGGTAGATCACGATTAGTCAAATCTGAAATTAGAAATTGTGTAACTTGTCAACGCGTGTTAGACGCGCCTAGCGTCACAATTGATGGGCGATCTACTTAAGGATCGAGTCAGACCTTCTCGACCTTTCAACATTTCTGGATTAGACTATGCTGAACAGATTCAAGTACGTACTACGAAGGGCCGGGGTCACCGCTCATATAAGGGATAGATCGCCTTTTTTCTATGCTTTGCCACTCGGGCCATTCATCTCGAAGTCGTGAGTGATTTAACCACGGCTTCATTTTTGGCTTCTTATCGAAGATTTGTCGGACGACGAGGTAGTTGTCAGCGTCTCTACAGTGACAACGGTACCACCTTCCATGGAGCTGCAAGAGAGCTTCGAGAAATGTTTGATGGCGCCTCTGAATTTTATGGTGAAGTTGCAACGGTGCTTGCCAATGAAGGTACCGATTGGACCTTCATTCCACCAAACACACCTCATTGTGGTGGATTGTGGGAGTCTGGAGTGAAATCAGCAAAGCATCACTTGAAACGGATGATAGGAGAATATATTCTCACATTTGGGGAACTTTCCATAGTATTAGTGGAAACTGAGGCCTGTCGAAACTCTCGCCCCTTGTGACCCCTCACCAACGAACTAGACGACTTGTCTTTGCTGACACCAGCTCACTTCCTGGTTGGAATAATGATCCCAGATCTAAAACGAGATATGGTCCAATGCTATGACAGGGCTATGTCCGTGTGAATATAGTAAAAGACGATGCGAATGACTGAGTTGCGCGCGCAACCCATTTCTCCTCTTCTGAATTTGAAAACTCGAAGGTGCACGATTGCCGGTCGGAGCACTTCGGCGGTTCTATTTATATCTCTATCTGCTTTGAAATAAAGTAAAGAGATTGGGATTTTAATATTTCCAGATTTCGATGCAGGCGATTCTCATGATTTGAATATGTCGCGCGCCTCTTTATATCGTGTATTTTGAGGTTATGTTATTTCAAGTATAAAATATAAATTATATAAATATTAATACTATTATATATATATGTGTATGTATTTTGTTTAAAATTTGTCTTTTTTCTGTAGATCATTAATTTTCTTCGTCGAAAATTCATCTGATTGGTTAAAAATTAAACAACTTTGTTTAAAATTAATTTTTTCTGTTAAAAATTATTTATCTTTATCTGAAAATGTAACTATTATAGGATTGATTAAAAATTAATCGTTTATATTGGTTAAGTTGGAAAATCGTCATTTTTATAGAACATTAATCTTCTTGGAGAAAAATTCACCTTTTCCCTTGAAAATTCAACAATTTTGTTGAAAACTCGTTTTTTTTCTTGTTCAATTAATTTTTTTAGCACAGTTTTTATCTGGAAATTGAACTATTCCATTTTTGGTTGAATCTTGATCCTGTACTTTGTATTAGTTAAAACACCAATTATCTGATAGAAAATTAATTTATTTGTTTTCGATTATGATTTTTTTTTAATTGAAATAATTTTAAAATAAAATGTTTTCAATTTAATTTAAGGTATTAAAAACTGAAAAATAATTGATTTTACAAGATGATACTCAATCCATTCAAAATTAAGGAATTAGTAGATATTAGTTTATAAAAGTATTTTAAATTATGACTTCAAATATTATTTCAGTGTAAAAAAATGTTATTTTTAACCCATTCAATTTGAAATTGTTTAATCAAAAAATGAAAATTTCGTTAATTATCAGAAATATTTGACCGTTCATTTAAAACAATCCATTACAAACGACTGTTAAAAACTGTACAAATTTGAACAGAATGTTTCGAAATAGAAAGCCTTGAATTGAACTGCTGGCGACCAAAAGGGGACACGGCCGGATTCAGCCTGAGAAATATTGTCCTGAGTGTGAATTTTAAAAATCTTTCTAATTTCAATTTTAAAGACTGATACTTGTAGATAATTTCAAGGCGCATCTTTTTTTTCTCTTGCAAAAATTTATAGGTTTTGTAGTTTTTGAGATAATTGGTAAAAAGTGGATTTTTTGAAAACGAAAAATTCCAAACTTTTTTCCCTTCAACTCGCGCTAATTTAGCCAATTTTCATCGTTTTCCGATTTTCCCAATACAAAGTACGTGTTTAAGTCTTCTAAAACTATCTAAGAAAGAAAAACGAGACTATTGTAATAGACAAAAAAGTTATTAATTTTTTTTTAAGCAATGCAAAAATCATGAATTTTAACCTTCAAGCGCCTCGTTTAGCGAACGAATTTTAAGCTACGGAAAGCTTTCAGTCAGAAAGTTGTTCATTAAGGTTCAAAAAAGTTTTCTGAAAAGTTTTAGATCAATTGGAATAATAGTTCAAAAATTATGAATGTTTTAAAATCCAAGCGATAATCTTGACGCTGCCCAAAAACGTGCCTGGCCAGCTACGTACGCGCTGCAGCGAACGACGTGAAGGTCAAGTCAATCTTACCAAAACAAATGCACAACAGTAACTTTTTTTGTCATCTTCTATGAAATTCTACAAATAAAGCATAGAATCAGCGAAGTGATTGTTTCTTATAATAGTTGAAAAAGCATTTTTTTGAGATTATTGAGATTTTTGAGATATTTTTAAGAATATTAATTAAAAAGAAAAAGATATTAAAATGAAACAAGGTAGAAAAAGAACTAGAAATGAAGATTCGTGGATTAAAAATACATTACAAAGTCTAAAACTAAAAAAGACGGTATTGCTAAAGATATTCTAATCCCAGAGAGATCTTTCAAACCTATTGAATCCTGCTGTCGAGAAAAATATTAACAAAAGTTTTCAAATGTGCAACAAGAAAAAGTACATACAAATTTTTGGAATCTCGGGAACTATAATGAACAAAATGTGTTTCTCACAGGATTGTTAAAATGCAAGGATCCTATCCAAACGAATGTAGGTGAAAAACTAGGACGGTTAGTTCATTGGATATATTTATTTCCTACTGCCGAAGAAAATGTTCCGATTTGTAAGAAATTTTTGTGTGCTTTTCTATGTTTGGGCAAAAGAAGAGTTGAAAATACTCAAAAAAAGATTTTAAATAAGCAGCCTTTGAAAAATTTGGCAGATGGAGTACGCGAAAGTTGTCTTAAATTAACAGAAAATTTAAAAAAAAATGATTGGAGAGCATTGCGAATCAATTCCACATCACAGTTCACATTACAAACGAAATTCTACCAACCTAATATATTTTTATAATCCTTCATTAAATCTTGTAGAACTTTACAAATTATTCGGAAAATATTAAAAAGAAAAAACGGAGGCTAAATTGACAATAAGTCAAACAGTTTATTTTAAGTATTTTAACCGAAATGTTGGCTTCAGTTTTAAATTACCTAGAACTGACGTGTGCAATACTTGCTACAAAAACAAGATAAATGGATAGGTAAACGAAGAAATAATTAATCACAAAAACAATGCTGAAATTTATTTGAAGTTAAAAAAGCAAATACTCTGAAAATAATAGTCTATGCTGTGAATTTGATTTTGCACAGAATTTGCCACTACTAAAAATACCTGTTTCCGCGCAGTTTTACCTACGCTTAGTATGGCTTTTTCTATTTAACGTACATGTACATACGAGGGTAGTTCAATAAGTCCTTAGAATGACCAACATATGGCGCGCGAATCGCTCCAAATCATCTGTTTTCAGTCAGCACCACTCCCGACTAGATA
>NC_046664.1:86145578-86148856 GCF_010883055.1 Belonocnema kinseyi | reverse complement strand
AGAGCTCCAAGGAGATTATGTTGAAAAATAAAAAAAAATTTACCCAAAAAAAATTGTTTTTATACTTCATTCTAAGGACTTATTGAACTACCCTCGTACTACGAACCAGAGTTACATGTTCCCTATTCTTGAGGGAATTGTAAAGAAGGGTGCTAACTCTGTTTGCAGTTTTATCTAATACGCGGTATTAAAAGAATTTGCTAAAGACAAGTTCAACAGCATAACATTATTTTTAGACTCATGTCCGGGACAAAATAAAAACTACACAGTTTTTCATTTTTTGGTTTTATTGTCCATTTATATGCAAAGCGAGATTAAATATGTGTTTCCAGTTCGAGGCCATTCCTATTGCCAGTGCGATAGGAATTTTGGCACATATTCGCAAAAGCTGAAAAAATTAGAACGAATAGAAACTGAAGCTGAATATGTAGAAATGATTCGCAATGCTCGTTCACCTTCATTCACAATGGTCGAGAAGTGTGAAGATCTTCTGCAGGATTTTGAAAAATGTTTCAAAGGCAAAATGCGAAAGCCAAAAAATTTCCAAATCAGCAAAGCGTTCGTTTTGCATGTTTTTCCTGATGGAAAAGTGGATGTTTTTGACAACTATTAGTTGCAAAATCCAACCACTTTTTTCTTTAAACCTACGCTTAAACTACAAAATCTTTCGAAAAGTCCTCCGCCCCGAATTGGATTAAAAGCTGCCAAAATAAAGGATGTAAAAAATCTCTTCCAGTATTTAAGCGCTAAAGGAAAAGAATTTTTCGAATCATATTTTTTATAAGTACAAACTCAGAATCCAGATGCCGAAGAAACTGAAGAGAGTGACGAAAATGACTAAAAGTAGTTTATAATAAAATATTGTTTGATTAATTTATTCTTGTTCAATAATATGCATAATATTATATGTTAAATGTTTAATAAATAAATTATTTTATTGATAATATCTGGAGTTACTGTTATGCATTTTTTTTGGTAAGATTGACTTGACCTTCACGTTGTTCGCTTCAGCGCGTACGTAGCCCGCCCGGCACGTTTTGGGGCAGCGTCAAGATTACCGCTTGGATTTTAAAACATTCATAATTTTTTAACTATTAATACAATTGATCTAAAACTTTCCAGAACACTTCTTTGAACCTTAATGAACAACTTTCTCACTGAAAGCTTTCCGTAGCTTAATATTCGTTCGCTAAACGAGGCGCTTGAAGGTTAAAATTCATGATTTTAGCATTGCTTCAAAACAAAATTAGTAACTTTTTTATTTATTAAAATATTCTCGTTTTTCTTTCTTAGACAGTTTCAGAAGACTTAAACACGTACTTTGTATTGGGGAAATCGGAAAATGATGAAAATTGGCTAAATTAGCGCGAGATGAAGAGAAAAAAGTTTGGAATTTTTCGTTTTCCAAAAATCCACTTTTTACCAATTATTTCAAAAACTACAAAACCTATAAATTTTTGCAAAAGGAAAAAAAGATGCGCCTTGAAATTCTCTACAAGTATCAGTCTTTAAAATTGAAATTAGAAAGATTTTTAAAATTCACACTCAGGGCAATACTTCTCAGGCTGAATCCGGCCGTGTCCTCTTTTGGTCTCCAGCGGTTCAATTGTTAAATTTGTAATGAGCTAAGTTTTAAGTTTGAACGCTACAATTTTAATTTTTAAAAATATTCACAATTAATTTAAAACTTAAAATTATTTCAAATAATTTGAAACTCGATGCAGATTTTTGCAGATTTATAAAAAATTAAGCTTTTTGAGAATTGTAAAATATTTAAAAAGAATACCAAAAATTGTTGTGATTGCTAAGAAAATTGAAAATGATTTTTTATTTTGAAAAACTAATTTTAAGTGAGTATTTGAAAAGATTTTAAAAATTAAAAAAAAAGAATCAGGACGATTTTAAGGCAATTTTTTTATTTTGCAGTTTTCTTAATTTTAGGAAAAAAAATTTATTAACAAAATAAATCAAGTTTCAACCCAAAAGTTTCCTTTTTAACAAAATAAATTAATTTTCTATCAAATAATTGGTGTTTTAACTAATACAATGTATAGGATAAAGTTTCAACCAAAAATGGAATAGTTCAATTTCAGGTGAAAACTGTGCTAAAAAATTTAATAGATTAAGAAAAAAAACGAATTTTCAACAAAATTGTTAAGTTTTCAAGGGAAAAGGTGAATTTTTGACCAAGAAGATTAATGTTCTATATAAAAAAAACGATTTTCTAACTTAACCAATATATGCGATTAATTTTTAGTCAATCATATAATAGTTACATTTTCAGATAAAGATAAATAATTTTTAACAGAAAAAAATTAATTTTAAACAAAGTTGTTAAATTGTCAACCGATCTGATGAATTTTCGACCAAGAAAATTAATGATCTAAAAAAAGACAAATTTTTAACAAAATACATGAATTTTCAAAGAAATTATTTAATTTTAAAGTCAAAAAGACGAATTATCTACAAAAAGTTGAATTTTTTAAGCGAAAAATATGAGTTTTCAATCGAAGAGTTAAACTTTCAAAAAATAGTTAAATTTTCAACCATAATTTAAAAAGCTTTTAAAAAAAACGTATTTTTTACAAAGCAGTTCAACTCTTAGTGAATTTATCGACTTTTAGCCCAAGAAGATGTACCAAACAAGGTCAATTTCCAACAAAATACATGAACTTTCAACGAAATTATTTAATTTTAAAATCAAATAGAGTATTATCTACCAAAAAGCTGAATTTTCAACCAAATTTAAAGGCAAATAGTTGAATTTTCAACTACAATTATGAATCCTTAATAAGAAAGAATTAATTTTTTTACTAAGTAGTTCAACTTTAAGTGAATAATCGAATTTTCCACCCAAAAATTATGATGTTAATTTTTAACAATATAGTTGCATTTACAACAAAACGACTTTGCAACCCAAAAATATTTACAGTTGATAATTCAACCGAGAATTGTAATTTTTAACAAAAAGTATAAATTTTCCATAAAACCATTTAATATATACAAAGAAAGACGAATTTGTAACAAAATGCATGATTTTTTAACTAAAGATGGTATAGATTAATTGTCAGTTTCAAAAATGTATTTTTAACGAAAGAGATGAACCTGTGACCAAGGGGCGAAAATCTTTATTGATTTATCTGATTATTGAGAAGAGAGCTGGCGGTCTGTTTTTGGGGTCGAGGTCGACCTTGTGATTAACGTTTGTTTTGGATTCGTTCGCTCAGGTAATAAGGGGCGAAGGTTTGGATAAATTAACTGGGACAATATTGTTCTCG
>NC_046664.1:86140302-86145478 GCF_010883055.1 Belonocnema kinseyi | reverse complement strand
AATCGGAAGACGAAAAGCTCCCGACCTTCA
The DNA here is from genome assembly GCF_010883055.1 of Belonocnema kinseyi. Classification (NCBI taxonomy): domain Eukaryota; kingdom Metazoa; phylum Arthropoda; class Insecta; order Hymenoptera; family Cynipidae; genus Belonocnema; species Belonocnema kinseyi. The sequence continues at coordinate 86,145,448 of NC_046664.1, read as the reverse complement.
AGGAATACCTTGGTCAGGTTAGGAGGTGAAGATTGGAATACCTTTGTGGATGGGACGAGAGGAGCTCGCAGTGCACCTACATGACGTAAGGAGGGGTGAAGGAGGTCGGGATCTGTGAAGGCCAAGTACTCCAAGGAAGATGGACAGGACTTGAAGGACAGGACGTGAGAGTGCAAAAACAGTGTTGTTTTCGCCGAGTGTATTACCAATTGTAAAGGGTGATTACAAAATTGTTTTGTAAAAGTTCAGTGCCAATAATAATTGTGTTTATAAAGATGTGTGTGTTCCAGTTATTTGGAAGAATCTCTCCTTCCCCCTCGCTATTCTGGCTAGCCTGGCGGGAGGCCAACCCGGCCCATAACAAAATGGTGGAGGCGCCGGGTAATACAGGGGTGACATTGCTATAAATTAATTATTGAACCCATTAGGAGGCATTGGTCATCACCTGAAGTCTTTATTGGTCGGCCTGCTTAGCTGGCTCGATTGGTGGGGGTGAGGGAGATGGTAGAAGGCAGGTCCTTTTCAATTCCGTATGGAGAGAAAACTCATAGGGAAAGCTGCTAAGTCCCGATATACTAGATAGAAGCAAAATGGTTGGAAGAAGAAATGCGGCAGGGCGAGGACGAGGAGAAAATCGAGGAAGAGGAGCCAATCAAGGTACGGGAACGGGAAGATTTCACGGTACAACGTCAAATATCTTACCAAAAGGTCAAATTCGTACTGTCCAAGAGAGTGGGATTAGCGGAACAAGCTCTAAATCTGAGGAGAGTACAACGAAGGCAGGTGGAAAAGCGTCGACCTTTGGTAAGTCAAAGCAATTACAATTAGTACCTGGTCTGAAAGAACGAAATATTGAAAGTATAACAGCTCAGAGTGAGATAAGGGATCCGAATGGGGGGAGATACGAGAACGTCCGACGCCCAGTTGATCGAGTGATACTGAGTGTTGGAAACTTATCTAATATCGTGGATATGGAGAGTGGCTCAGCGATCGCTAGCATTAGTTCTTCTTCAAAAAGGAAAAGGGAGCTAGAATTACAAGCCAAGAAAAAACGCTTTGCTATTGAGTCGCAAATATTAGAAGCACGAAAAGAATTAGAAATACAGCTAGTAAGTGATGAACTAGCAGCACAAGTGGCAGAGCTCGACGAGGATGATCAGGTGTTCCTGGACTGTCGAAGTCTGTAAATCAGGAAAAGGTGCGTTCATGGTTACACGCCGTACGAGAAATATTGCCATCTACAAGTAGAGTTTCAGAAGGTAGTGATTTGTGTCACAATAGTAATTTAGATAAATTCATGCAACAGTTGACGCGAACGATTACAGAAGCGCGTGCTGCATTAATTTCCGAAAATTTAACTCAGGGTGTCATTAAACGTATGTCAGTTGGTAAGATTCTACCGAATTTTTATGGGGATGTGTTAGAGTGGCCAATATTTAAAAACATTTGAAGAAAGTACGAACAAAATTAAGTTTATTGAACAAGAGAATATTATGCGTCTGCATTAAAGCTCGAAAGATGAAGCAAGAGAAGCGGTGGCTCAAGGAATTGCCTAAGCTTAGCGGTGTAAAGGCGGACCTTATAACCTTTTCTACCACCATTAAAAATTGTGTTGCTGCGTTAGAAGCCGTCAATCATATCGGATACCTTCACAGCACCGAACTTATCAGAGAAATTATTTAAAAAATGTCGGTGACTATGATTCATAGCTACAATCGGTATTTGAGCGAAAAGGGCAAACCGAAAGGGTAAATACGCTAGGCAACACGGACGATGATGTGCTTCCCCACTTGAAATGTAGCCAACAGGAAATTACTTGCCTATATTGTAACGCTACTTCTCACGCGTTGGAAGACTGCCATCAATCTAAGAGGCTATCAATTTCGGGCCGTTGGAACTGGGCCTCTGATACTAAAGACTGTTACCGTTGCCTAACCAGTAGAGAACACCGTAAAACCCAACGTCCCTCAAATGAAAACAATAAATGTAATGCTGCAAAATATAATGATGCGTCGCATCCGTTACTTCATAGATCATGCGAAAAAAAGAGCGACAGAGAAATTCGATTTCTACGAGAAAAGGCGTTAAAATCAAGAGGTAAACAGGATCCCAATTATGACTAGGTACGGAAAGACGAGTTCTATTAAAGATAGAACCATTGCGAGTGTATGGTCCTGATGGGAACGCTATTATATTTGCGTTGATGGTCGAAGGATCGACGGTAACATTACTAAAAGCAAAAGTCGCGGGAGATATCGGAATCAAGGGACTCCCTGATCCTTTGGGGCTGACCTCTATTGGAAGGCTGGAGACATCTGAATTGTCTAGTCAACGGGTGCGTTTTAGAGTTTCTGCACCTGACGGTACGGAAATACATGCCATAATTGGAGTTCGGACTATGAGGGGTCTTTCGCTTCCACATCAGTCATTAGACAATATCGATACCAAAGATTACACACACCTTTCCCGTCTATCTCCCGTCGGACATTTAGTGCTACACGATATGTACCAGCAGCATCATTTACCAGACTAGGGTGGGTAGTGCATGGGCAAGTCCCATGTCCACTGATTTAACCAGGTGAAAATGAACGTACGTTCGTGACAAGTGAGTTTACAGAAATAAATACAGAATTTATATCTAACGCAGATTTGCATACACTTGTTAAATCGCACTTCAACTTTGAGAGTATAGGCATTACGAGTTATAGCCGAAAAAACAAGCAGGAAGTTGGAGCTAAACATGTACTAGTCACCAGTGAAAAACGTATAGGTTCCCGATGGGGAGTAGGATTATTATGGAAGAAAGACGAGGTAAAATTGCCGAATAATCGGGAATACGCCATTAAACGTCGTACGTCCCTCGAGAGTAAAATGGATCGCGACCCTGAATATGGAGAGCGATATTGTTTACAATTAGAAAACTTTCTTAATTCATGCTACGCACAGAAGACATTTGGTTCAGAAAATAACAATGGTCGTGTATGGTATTTGCCACATTTTTGTGCGGCAAGAGTCGGTCCATTGTAACCTTTGTCCATTCCCCGAATGGAACTGCAGGGAGCTTTACTGGCCAGTCGACTGGGAACTACTGTTATGCATGAGCTCGAGCTAAAAATCAAGCATAGAGTGATTTGGACGGTCTCCCGTAGGGTTCTAGGCTGGATTCGAGCTGACCCTCACAGATATGAAGCTTTTGTGGCAAACCGTCTTGCGGAAATCGACGAAATAACCAATGTGTCCGAATGGAGATGGATATCATCTAAAGAGAATCCAGTGGATGGAGCGACCAAAAACTCTGGAAACGTAAACGACCACATGACTAAATGGCTTCAAGGTGCATCGTTCCTTTATGAACCAGAAGAACAATGGCCGAGACAACCTGATTTGAGTAAAGGTGGGCAGCCGAAGACGGAAACTAAACGAGAATTTGTGGCACTTGTAAAGGACGCTAGTGACGATGTACTTCCCAACATCGATCATTTCTCTAAATGGCTGACGTTAATTCGTAGTACTACTTATGTCTTAATTTCACCACAAATATGGAGAGGTGAGATGCCCGCGGAATTAACACCAGAATTGTTAGAAGCGGCCGAGAGTCTCTGGAACAAACCAGTACATCGAGATTGTTTTAGTCGGGAACTCCGAACAATATTATATGAAGAACCTCTACCAAGGGACAGCCCTATTCTAGGTTTAACACTAACGATCTGCAAGGAGAACGGTGTAATAAGAGTGGGTGGAAAAATCAATGCAGCTAAAGATGTTCCCTACGATGTGAAGTCCCCTATCATCCTGGATGGAAAACATAGTTATACTCAATTTAGTAAAATACTACCACGAGCGAACTAGCCACGCTACACCTGAAACGGTGGTAAACGAGCTAAAGCAACGGTACGGGATTCTGAAAGTGCGTCCTACTGTTCGAACTGTCTCCTCGTAATGTCAGCTATGTCGTATGCAACGGGTTAAGCTCCAGATTCCAAGGATGAGTGATTTGCCGATACAACGATTAGGACATCACCAGCGTCCATTTACTTTCTGTGGAATTGATTACTTCGGTCCAATGATGGTAACGATCGGACGACGACATGAAAAGCGATGTTGTGTTCTGATAACGTGTCTAACTACTCGTGCTGTGCATCTTGAGTTAGCTTCCTCGCTAACTACTGATTCGGCAATTATGAGCTTGAGACGGATGATGGCGCGGCGTGGAAATCCGAGTGAAATGTACTCGGACAACGGAACGAATCTTACAGGTATGAATCAAGAGTTGCGCAAGGCTATTCAGGAAATCGATCACGAACTGATCAAATTTGAAATGACCAATCGTCAAATTAAATGGCGATTCATACCTCCCTCGACTCCGCATATGGGAGACAGTTGGGAGCAGCTTGTGAGGAGTGTTAAGGTATCACTGGCTGCAGTGCTTAATGAAAGGGCGCCAAAAGAGGAGGTATTGCATACGCTTCTTGTTGAGGTCGAACACTGGATCAGCAGTCGTCCCTTGACTCACGTATCGGTGGACTATCGAGACATGGAAAGCCTCACTCCTAATCATTTTTTCATTGGATCATCCTCAGGAGTAACTGTACCTAGCAAATTCACCGATTCTGATCTATGTTCACGAAAAACGTGGAGAAAGTCACAAAGATTAGCGGACATATTTTGTACTCGGTGGATGAAGGATTATCTACCAAGTTTAGTGTTTCGAAAATGTTGGTCACAAGAAGTAAGATCGCTGTCGATAGGTGATATGTTGCTTGTGGCAGATTCAACGATCCCGAGAAATATTTGGCCAAAAGGAATAATCATAAACGTATATCCAGGAAAAGATGGACGTATCCGAAATGTGGATGTCCGTACACAAGGTCGTGTTTTTCGACTTTCAGCAGCAAATATCGTTTTCTTGGTTCAAGCCATATAAGGTACGGTGGCGCACAGCTTCCGTACAGGGAGGATATTGTTGCCAATGGTGGTGGCCAAGGGGCGAAAATCTTTATTGATTTATCTGATTATTGAGGAGAGAGCTGGCGGTCTTTTTTTTGGGTCGAGGTCGACCTTGTGATTAACGTTTGTTTTGGATTCGTTCGCTCAGGTAATAAGGGGCGAAGGTTTGGATAAATTAACTGGGACAATATTGTTCTCG
>NC_046664.1:86096894-86140202 GCF_010883055.1 Belonocnema kinseyi | reverse complement strand
AATCGGAAGACGAAAAGCTCCCGACCTTCAAGGAATACCTTGGTCAGGTTAGGAGGTGAAGATTGGAATACCTTTGTGGATGGGACGAGAGGAGCTCGCAGTACACCTACATGACGTAAGGAGGGGTGAAAGAGGTCGGGATCTGCGAAGGTCAAGTACTCCAAGGAACATGAACAGGACTTCAAGGACAGGACGTGAAAGTGCAAAAACAGTGTTGTGTTCGCCGAGTGTATTACCAATTGTAAAGGGTAATTACAAAATTGTTTTGTAAAAGTTCAGTGCCAATAATAATTGTGTTTATAAAGATGCGTGTGTCCCAGTTATTTTGAAGAATCTCGCCTTCCCCCTCGCGATTCTGGCTAGCCTGGCGGGAGGCCAACCCGGTTCATAACACACACACATATATATATATATATTATAACCCTCGAGTTACAGTTTGAAGCCTTCGCTTATGCAACTCTTAATACCGTGCTGAGGGCAAGGGAAAGGATAGCATTGCTAAAGGGCATTTCTTGAGCGCAAACTCAAAGCCTCCCTCTAAAACACTTTTTTATGTTGCGTAAGAGCCAGAGGATGGGGCGCGGCCTATAAAAAGGGCAACGCGACTCAGAATAGACGGTTGGGGGGTTGTGTAGAAGACACAACGGATCTTGAGGACTAACCATCCTCAAGTACCTTCTAATATTGTGCTAACTTAGGCTAAAAACCTAAGTTTACAGAATATTAGTAAGCGAAAAGAACTCTTAGGCGAAAAACGCCAAGATTAAATGAAAATTTTTCTAAGTCCCATAGTGGCAATTTATACTTGGACCAGAAACGTCTTATCTGAGAAACTCTCAGACTTTATGGCAAAATGCTGCATAGCCAGAATTTGAACTATTATCTAAAATAAAATTTCTTAAATCAACCGAAGAGCAAGGCATGGTATACCCATTAACCTTGGTCAAGTAATTTGGTTTTTGAAATACAAAGGCTTGTTTCGAAAACCTTAATTCTTTATGGGCGAACGGGAGTATACCTCTCTAAATCTGGTCAAGAAAAGTTTTAAATCTCGATGCGAAGCAAGAGAATATTTCTATACAGCCGGAGGCTGAGAGACTTTCCCTTTTAAAAGAATAAAATTGTAGAGGCAGTACCTCCAGAACCAGAAATATCCAGATTATAACAAATAAGGCCATAAGCAATACCTTGCCATATATATAAATATAAATAGAACCGCCGAAGTGTTCCGACGGGCAATCGTGCACCTTCGAGTTTTCAAATTCAGAAGAGGAGAAATAAGTTGCGCGCGCAACTCAATCATTTACATCGTCTCCTACTATATTCACACAGACATAACCCTGTCGTAGTATTGGACCGCATCTCGTTTCAGATCTGGGATCACTGGGTTCGAAGCTCGCTGGGCCTGCTTTCTGATTCAGGGGTCCCTGATGTGCCCGAAAATCGTCTATCACGATTTCAATTGATACAGAGCATTCGAGACAACTTCTGGAAACGTTGGTCATCCGAATTTCTTCACCATCGACAAGAGCGAAGCAAATGGCGTAATCCATCTGAGTCATGAACTGTTGCAGTTTCGCTGTATGGTTTAAAACGCTAGTTCTTTTTGTGTTGCTATTTGTTCATCCTACGATGTGTTACGTTATGTTGCTATTTGTTCATCCTACGACGTGTTGCTATTGTTTGTGCTACGTTATGTTTGTTATTGTTCGTGCTACGTTATGTTGCTATTTTGTTCGTCCTCGGTATGTTCGATCAGATTAATGTAGGTCATACAAATTTAATATACCTTCGATTTATTTCTTGGAATAATCTCAGAAAGACTGTTTTTTTCTGTCCGAGCGGTATGGAATTTATGATACTAGCGGCAGGTTCATTGTTCGAGCACGTATGGTTGTCAAATTTGGGTTTGTAGGCATATACGGTCGACTAGAGCAATTATGGCAGGGTCAGAATTTGAATACTACCTTAAGACTCGGATCAGACGTGCTTGAGCGTTGTGGCTGTTCCATGCCAAGTGGACTACTGTGTTGTGACTGTTCCATGCCTAGTGGATTACTGTGTTGTGGTTGTTGCGTTCCTAGAGGATTACTGTGTTGTGGCTGTTCCATTCCTTGGCGGTGATTGTTGTGAGAGCTGATCGCGTCGATTGATTCTTGTGAGAGCTGATCTCTTCATCCATGTCTTTCTGGCCGGATTAACTTATGTTCACTTCGTCATGCGAGTTATTGTGTGGATTGTGTGAGCATCTGCTGGTGAATTCTCGTAGCTTTAATTAGAATTGTATAGGGATTTTTCCTCCACTCACTAAGTGGAGGTTTTTTATGCCAGGAAATAAAACTTGTTTGTGTTCTCGATAATCATGGTTGCTTTATATTTGGCCCACCTCTCTCCTCTGATATGTTTTGTTTAAGTTTATTTTTATTTGTGAATTTACTTTGTTTGCTAAACTTACGTTTACCAAAAGAGAACGTGTTTTCAATATATTTAATTCCTTGCAATTGTACCGGCAGATACACCTCACTGAGATGTATTCTTTTCCCCAAAAATGTTCGTATTTTGAGATTATTTGATTCCTTCTAATAAGCTCACATAATATGTGTAATAAATTGTTTTAATTCCTTCATGTGTATTAATAGTTTTGAAAATTTAATCTTTATAAATACAAGTCCCCCTTTCTAGAGTTAAAATTATGTTAATTCACACATGTAAATAGAATTCTTTAATGAACTTTTTAACGCGTTTAAATAAATGATTAAAATGTAATTAAATATAAATTTGAATATTTTTCGAATTTAGAAGTTATAAAAAGATTTAATAATGAAAAAAAGGTTAAATAAATGCTTTCGTTAAATTTTACTAAGTCGATTAAGAGGAATATATAACCTTAACTAAAAAGCTTTTTGCTCATTTTTTAAAGACAATTTACTTTTCCATTACTTCAAATTTTGAATCTATTTTACATAGCACGTAACTAAAAAAGAAGGATATTTCCTCTTCCCCAGAATAAATCCCATAACTGATTTTCTTTCATGTATATTTTAAAAATACTTCCATACATATTTTTATAAACACAGCAATGAACGAACGCTGATATCTCTGACATGCGCAGTAGTCATTCCTGTGTATTTTTAGGTTATGTAAGCCTATATGTCAAACTAAAAACATACAGGAATCAGTACTGCGCATGCCATAGAAAGCGCGTTCTCTCATCACCAGGGATGTGCAGTTACGCGTCACTGGAGGTTTTTCACGTAAACTACCCAAAACAAGTATTTTATGTAGAAAACATCTAGTAGATTGCATGACAAGATGGCGGATGATGGTGCATAACATCACTTTTTTGAATTTCTGGTACGGGCATTCGTAGGATTTCTTTTTCTAATGGAAATATTTTTCATTAAAAAATATTAATGTTATATAAACTGAAACAGAGCAAACACAAAAACACTTCTGGCTTCCTTAAATTCTATGGGATGAGATCATTTTAAACGTATCTAAGTAAATAAAAATAGTCAAAATCATCCAAATGGACCGCAATGTTTTATTTTTGCAGCACAATATTAAAGAATATTGCTTGTAAGCGCCTTCTGGGACACAAATATGTAAATAATTTTAAAATATTGTTACATTTGTTTATTTTAATATTTGTAATTGACATATGTTTTAATATATTTTTAGAGATACCGGTGAATTCTTCTAACCTAAAGAGCCTTCATAATTTGTAAATATTTTTTTACATTTATATATGTGTTTTTGTTATTATTATAATGAAATATTGATCAATTTAATATTTAATAGCTGAAAAGCTGGGCATACGTTTTTACATTTAATTTTGGCAAAAAATGTACCTGATAAAATATACACTGATGAACCAACTTTATTATAATACAGTTATGTATCTGTGTGATTTTGTTAATTTATTTCAAGGAATATTTGCAATGGAAAACAAATTTTAGAGGTTGTATTTGAGGAGGGGAACGGGAATCGCTGAACGCAAGGTCCCATATACGCGTAATTTACATGTTTTGAGAAACTAAGCATGTAAAATACCTAGTGGTTTACCGTAAAAAACTACGCAATTTACCTAAGGTATTTTACTTACCCATCCCTGCTCATCACTGCTTTCTGCAGATTCGCAGGGATGGGTACGTATAATACTTCACGTATATTACATGGTTTTCGACATGTATATTGCTACGTATATTATGTCCTTAGTTTTCTACAAATTTATTTTACATTTGATCACGTGACTATATAGGCGGGATTTTTTAATTCTTTACTCTAAAAATATCCAATTGCCTTAGAAAAAAACTAATATTGAGCAATTAATTCAGTATTCGTCATTATTTATCACATTCCTAAACAAATTATTTTAAAAATAATAATAATATACGTGTTTATTGTCCTTCATAAGTAATTGCTCGCGCTCGAATTTAATGTTTTCCCAAGGTTTCCCCTCATGAAAAGTTTTTTTACATTTGTTCTTAACATTTTTACTTTTAAAATTAAAGTAAAATCGATTGAATAGCTTGATAAGAATTTATGTCAATTATTCAAAGCTGTAAAATGCAGTCCCGCCCAAGCAAATAACGTTCGCCATCTTTGATGTGTATTATACATAGTTTTCTACAATTTTCTACGTATATTACTTCGTTTATGTATTATACGTAGAAAACCTCCAGTGACATGTCACAACCCATCTCTGAGTATTCGCGATTTGGCAGACGAAAAGTAATATGTTCTGAACAGGTAGTAATAGCGTGAAATACCTAATTAAACCTTTTTTGGTAGTAATTATCGCTTTAAGAAATATTTCAAACTTTCCCGCTTAACGACTAGTATACAAAAAATTCGATAAAATGCATTTTTTTATTGAATATTTGAAATCGAGGCAACTGTATTGCTACGCCCCCGGCATTCAGATATCTTGCCCGCTGACGTCACTAACATAAGTGAAATTAGGTATTTCCACTTCCATCGACAGCTAACTTCACTTCGTAGATTACTGAGGGGGAAATGGGCACCAAATGCATGGGATTCAATTCAATTTTGCCCTATTCTTTTAATATCTTTGTAAAAGCTAATTTTTTGTATATAGTGTATTTGAAACATAGTATTTATTTTTTAATTACTATTTAATGAAATAATAAAATTATGATCATTATGTATTACAAAGATATTACAGAAATAAAGTTTTGTTTTATGCATTTGATCTTTGATTTGATCCATTGTTTTCCCCCTCTGCTTTTAACAAAGTGAATCTAGCTGATAGTTGAAGTGATAATTAGGTATTTTCACGTAACCATCAGCTAACTTCACTTTGTTAAAAGCTGAGGGGAAAACAATGGATCAAATGCATGGAACAAGACTTTGTTTCTGTAATAATATCTTTGTAATTAATAATAATTATTATAATTTTATTATTTCATTGAATACTGATTAAAATATAAAAACTATTTTTCAACTACACTTATATAGAAAAAATTAGCTTTTACGAAAATATTAGCAAAATAGGGCAAAAATGAACGGAATCCCATGCATTTGGTTCCTTGTTCCCTCTCAGCAATCTACGAAGTGAAGTTAGCTGTTGATTAAAGTGAAAATACCTAATACCTCATACCCAGGCTGGGTCGACTCCCACGGGCGCGTGTGATCACATATACTTTTATAGTTATCTACCTCCTTGTAGATGGCTCTACTGTAGGGGCATAAGTGGGGGTAATATTTTCTTAAGAAAACTTGGCGCCGCCATTCTAGTGTTCGTTAAGGTTATGTTTTCGACAACAAACTTCAAATTTTGCTAAGTTCAAAAAAGTTGGTTCTCGCCGTATGAAGTGAAATCAGTGAAATCAGGACATTGAAAAATAAACAAAGTTAAAGTAAATTGAAATGTTTGTGCTGTGCCAGGATGTCACCGATTTCACTCCTCTATTATAATGCGAATAAATAAAATATTGAAAAAACGTTACATTTCATGTGTTATGTAATTCTTCATTTATTGGAGAATTATTGCAAAATTGTACAAATCTATGCCGAAAATGGTACAGGAAACAATATTTACACATTTTTCGTCTTAAATTTGTATAATTTTGAATTAATTCGTTTATTTTATCTAATTTTAATTCCTGCAACACATTCAAATAATATACAGATCACGTGCACGAACATATCGACACGCTTTAGTTTGCCACCTCTTCAACTTTTCGATATTTCTATGGCAACTGCGTCCTTTGCCTACGTCTACTGGAGGGGTGAGGCCAAGGCGAAAGCCAAACCGAAAGAGCCGGTGATTTTCTGTTTCTTGATTCTCGCGCTTGCCTTCGCCAGCCATATCTATAGCTGACTCGGGACTATCTATGCACGCCGAAAATATTATAAATAATGAGGGCCTAAGATTATTATATTTATTATTATGTTAAAATTAATTAATTTCTTTTACGGTTTCTTTTTTAAAAAGGGACACTTTCGAGATAGTAAATAAATTTAAAAAGTAAATCAATTTTTAATTAATTCAGAATTTAGTTAAATGAAAAGGTTAAATTAATTCCTCATCTGATTTCTTTTAAAAAAGATATTTTCGAAATACTATATAAATAATTTGAAAAGAATTTTTGTCATATTTTAGAATTTTAGCGAAATTTCAAACATTATTTTAAAAAATATAATTTTTATAAAAATAGTGAATTGAAGGTTCGAATACTTCACTGTCTAAATTTATCCTACATGTATTTTTATATCCTAAAATATTTTATTATTTTTTCGCATAATTAAGGTATAACTGAAGTAATATTTACACTTCTCTGAAGTGTCGAATTGACAATTTACATTTAATTACGAGGAAAAATTTAAGGTTTTCACTACTCATTTCATTATTTATCAAAATTATATTAAATTCTTTTTTTTTGTTTGTTTTTGTTTCTTGATTATTTGAAACGTATAATCTTTTTCCTTATAATTTGTTTAGTTATAAAAACCAGTAACTAGACTGTGCCTTGCAAATTAAAATTTAATTTCAAAAGTTTGAGGGAAGTTAACTACTTGCAAATCTTATGCTCATCAGAATTCACAACTTCAAAGTAATCCAAATAGTTTATACAAATAATTCAAAGAATTGAAGAGTCCAAAAAAATGATAAAGAAATATAAGGCGTTTAGGGGTGCATCTCAGCAACTAAGGCTTTTACAAAAAAATGGAAAATGAAAGAATTCCAAAGAATTGAAATAATTCAATAATTTTTTGCGAGCCGGGAAATGACCGGAAATTTTTTTCCTTGATTAAAACAGCCATCTGGATTTCTTAGTATTTAAAAATTTATTATATTTATTGGTGATTTCCTGTAAAAATAGTTATACTTTTTCGTACTTGTAAAAAAATTCCCACCAAGGATTGAAAACATTTTTGATTTTATTTATTTTTTCAAGTGAATTTTGTTTAAGTTTGCAATAAAAAAGAAAAACTATTCAATTAGGGGTTTTAAGGGTTTAAAAATCGTGATTAATTTTTTTTCATAAATAGTTTGGAACTAATTTTCACATTGTACACATCAGCTGGTTTTTAAGCATATTATATTGATGATGTGTACAATGTGAAAATTATTTGGAAACTATTTATGAAAATAATAAATCACGAGTTTAAACACTTAAAATCCCTAATTAGCCCCTAATTAGCCTTACAGCTAATAAAATCCCTCTTATCAGTTATTATTTAAAACTCACTTTCAATTGATTTGAATTCAATATGAAACGCTTTAAATTCCTAAGATTTAAAGTCTAAATATATAATGAATTCGCAACAAAAAAGATTAATTTTCTTACCAAAAAAGACGATTTTTTAACATATTCCCTGAATTTTCAACCAAATATTTGAATTTTCAACATATAAAGGATCCATTTCTAATCAAGACTAGACAAGTTACAATTTAAAAAAAAAATAATTTTTAACATAAAAAACCAAATTGTCATAAAAAAAAAGTTGAATGTTAAGCCAAGGAGGTAAATCTTGCAGAAATATGATTTAAAAAAAACTAGATTTAACAAACATGAAAAAAACACGGAAAAGTTCATTGACAAACGAATCCTACTTTAATTTTCTACCATATTGTTAAATCATTAATCAAAATATACTAATTTAGAACTTAACAATTACATTTTTAGTAAAAAGACGATGTAAAAAAATCAAGAAAATAAATTTTCGACCAAAAAGATGAATTTTCAACAAAACAAAAGAATGTTTTAAAAAACAATTAAATTTTAAACTTATAAAGTCACATGTTAAGGTTACATCATGGGGAGTCCAAAAATATGATTCTTTAATGAAAAAGTTCAACTTTTAACTAAGTCGTTTAATTTTCAATTAAAGAAGATAAATTGCGAAAAAAATAGTTAAATTTTTAACCAAAGAAATGAATTTTCCAGCATTGTATTAATGATCTACCAAAATAAGACGAGCTTTCAACAAAATATATTAATTTTTAACAAAATTTTTTAATTTTAAAGCCGGGAGGAGCAATTTTAAACCAGAAAATATTAATTTTCAATAAAAATATCAATTTAAATCAAAAATGAAATGTTTACCTTGTTAGTTAAAAAAATTAATTCTTATTAAACAAAAACAAATTTTCAACAAAATAGTTACATTTTTAACAAAAGAGTTCAGCCTAAAAATGACTTTTTATCCGCAGAAGATTAATTTTCTAAAAATAGAATAGTTAAATTTTCGACCAAAGAGGTGAATCTAAAACCAAAAGAATAATTTTTTTTACAAAGTAGTTCAACTTTTAACCAAGCTTCTGAATTCCTAAAGAAACAAGATGACTTTTTAACGAAATAGTTGCATTTTTTACAGAATAATAAAATTTGCAACTGAATACTAGAATTTTTAACCGATCGAGTTGAATTCCAAACCACAAATATAATAGTAGACTTTCTATCAAAAAGGATTTAAGCGAAAAAAACGATAAAAGGGGGTTTCTTAAAAATAGAGAAAAAAGAACAATTCTTTAAAAGTGAATGATAAGGAAACATACTAAATGTTATTTAAGTTCGTAAGTTTTCTTCCACTGACCCCCAACCCCTGTTCGAACAATAGTTTTTAGCATGACCCCCCTTCCCATGCAATTGATAATGCAGTTTACTGACGACCCCTTAAAGTTTCGATATTTGTATTTAATGAAATTATCCTTATAATGTATAGTTTAAAATTTGTTAAACATAAAAATACACAACGAAAAATCGACAAGACTCAGAAAACGAAATTACAACAATTAAAAGAATGACAGAGAACAAGTATATATTTATGGCTATTAATAGTACTCAGAATGCCAAACAATGTATCCTGCTGACTTTTTTTTATACAAAAAAAATTCTCAGAGTAATAGCATTTCCAAATTTTTAATATCAATCGAAAATCAAAATTATAAGCCAAACAACGTATGATATGAAAAAAAGTAAAGAAAAGCATTGCTTTTTAAAAGCCCTGCAAGATTATCATACAAACTTTTTGGATTTTCTTGTAAAGTTGAAAATTCTAATTTTTATTGCACAAAAAATAATGAGATATGAATAATCCCATTAAGTGGTCAAACTATTCAGGATACAAAAGAAGATGAATTGACAAAAATTGTGAACTCAAAAAAGATCTACAAATTCGTTAATAATCACTTCTTGATAGGAGGCCTACGTTGTGTTTTATTCGCGAAAAATAACATTGAAAATATACACAAAAGAACTTTGTGAAAAAATGATACAAGTTACGAAAAAAAATGGTTCAACAAAAATTATTTATCCGAAAAAGAGCTACAAGTTTGTTATGAATTACTTTTTGACATGACACGTAGTTTTGGTTTTGATCATAAAAATGGTATTAAAAATAAAAATGAAAAATTTGTGGAAAAACAACAAAAGGTACAAAAACAAATTGATTGAAAAAAGTTATTCGCCCAAAAAGTGATACAAATTTGTATTAATTTATTACATTCTTATTATTTATGATACAGAAAGTATTAGAATTGCCCGAAATTTGACACCACAACATTCAAATTTTGAACCAAAAGACGCAAAATACGACAAAAAGTCTCGAAGAGAAATAATAGGTTTTGAAAAATCCTACAAAATTTCTTTAAGCCACTTTTCAATAGGACTCGTAATTTTGTTTTATCGTATATAATATATGCAGATAATCGAAAATTCCAATATCACGCTAAAAGACGCAAGATACGTGAAAAATCTAAAAGAAGGCTTGTAGAATATTTTGCTTTATACATGTATAAAAAATAATATGAAAACCAAAATCCTATAATTAGCATAACAACGCGAGATCTGGAAAAATGTCTAAAAAAAGGATTGTATTTTTAAAGTTTATTTTAAGGTGGTTCAGAAAATATAAATTTACAACTGTCTGTCAAAAAACGAGTGCTCAGCGCGAGTGTCACGATAATATTGTGTACCTCAAAGCCTACAGAACTTTGAGAAACTTAATCTTTAACTATACTTATTCAGGCAAAAAATTCAGAATATGAACACGCATATAAATACTGCAATCTAAAGAGATGTTTTGATAAAGTTTCATTCAAGCATTCTAAATGCAAAGAATAAATATCTTAGCGCGAATCGCGGGAATCAAAAGACACGCACTCCAGGCGCACTCAAACTTGCGAGCCTCGGGCACAGCGCACGGTGAGAATGTGCCCGCGACAATAAATAGTTCATTTGCGGATTATTTTATTACAAACTAACAATTAAGAGATAAATGTTTTTGAAACTTTCCAATAATTTCTGACCTTTTATATTAAATTGAGAAATGTAAGGCAAAATATTTATATATTCTGATGAAACACTCGAGTAAAATTCAAAAATACATTTTTTCAATTTTGAAATTATGGGGTTCTCAATTTAAAAAATCGGGATATAATTTACATACATAGTAATATACATAAATTTCTATAAAATATTATAATTATTAATATTATTATTATTTAAAAAATTAATTATTTTAAATTTCAACTAAATATGTTTATCAATTAAAACTTTTAATGTCTTGAAACGTATAGTTTCATTTAGTATAATTTCTACCGCTTTTTTTTCAAAACAATAAAATAATATTATTTATAGACAGTAAATTTTAATGGCAAAATGACTAATTTTTTCAATCAAAGATGTCAGCTAAAAATATTTATTACGATACAACTACATTTCAATTCAATTTAGAAGTCAGTCTTATGCATCTACATATTTTCTTGATGCAAAATTTATTCAAATAATTGATTCATTAATTGAAAATAATAAATAAAAATTCTCGATATAAAATTTTTATTTTATATTTTTAAGTATTTAGTATTTGCCGACTTAGTATCGGCTATTTGGTGGACTTGTTCGACGGGTGAAGATTGCAGGGGCAAAGTAGTTGGTGGGTGCGGTTTTCGGGTTTGAGAGGAATGAGGGGATCGGGCAATTTTCACCGGGAGCGCCGTCTACAATTAGTTCCTTGAACTATACACGTGCCGCATCTAGGCTTATAATATTTTTGATACCTAATGGTTTCTTCGCAGATAGCGCTAGTTGCAGCTTCTCAACAAATACACAAATTCGTGGACGTGTTCCTTCTTTTCAGCATTTTTGTACTTACATTTTTATACCATCGCGAACGCGGAGACTAGCCGACCGCGCATCTTTATTTTTCGGAGTAATCCCTGCATTCGAAGCAATCAAGTTACGAGAAAAAGTGACAAAACCTGTGAAAGTGCTTGAAGGACGGTGTGTTTTTTAGAGTGAGAATCGCCATTTTTGGGTAAATCGACAACTTGTACTGCTGTTCTATAGATGAAATGGTTGAAATGAGTGAGATAACCTCTATTCAGCGCCTCTATGTTCAGTGTTCTTAAAAAGGAGAAATAACGAAGTAATTGTGTTTGTGGAACATCTGTTTACTAAAGTAATATTATTAGTATTACTTCGTTTCATTTTCACTGCACTCTGAAAATTATAATACCGCCATGGCACCCTTCGTAGTGATTTATTAAGAAGATTGATTTGGACAACGTCTTGTGAAATCTCGTTTAGACAAGTCTGCTAATCCATTTTTGGTAAGAAATACGTATCTTCGGATTTGAAATATCCAAGCTCTGATAATACATTTTTTGTCAATTCGAATAGTCTGGTTTTTATTGAATCCCCTTTGTATCTAACCTGTTTCCAGTTCTTTTTTGAAAAAGTTCTCCGTTGCTTTTATGGAATTTATATAAAACCAACGATTTCTAAGCAAAGGACGACAGTTTTCAAGTGTTGGGATACATTTATTGATTAGAGTTACTAAAGTACGCGGTGTTTTTAAATATTCTATTCCTTCGGGACTACTCTACTTAATTTCCTAGAAACGATTTCAACTCAATTAAGGCTTTATTGGCTCCTTAATTAAAAGTTCATGTAGATAAAATTTGTAAGTCACGGTATCTTTTCTAGTGTATTTGCCATTCTTAGCTGGTATTTTTAAAAAAGAGGAACTGTAGGAAAACGCTTTTAAAAACTAATTTTTTATTTCAAGTCTTAAGAACACACATTCGAATTTTGAAATGGAATAGCTTCAGATTTGAAATTATTTAAATCACTTTAATCAAGTTTAAAAAAAATTAATTAAAGCCTTCATTATTTATTAGCTGCCCAAAAATTTATACTACAATTAACGAAGTGAAAATTTCAATAATAATTAAAATTTCGAAGTATTATAATCAATGGAATTTTCAAGCTTACAATTGAAGCAGTTTGTTAAAAAAACACCAAAGTAATGTTTTAGTGAAAACGAAACTAAATTTTGTAATAAAAAGTATATTGATATTTTCTAAATTATCTAGAAATTGATTAATAAATATGATGATTGTTGAAAACGGGTCTGAATTAATTTAAAGAGTGCCTGCTGATTTCAGAGATTAAAATCTAACTTGCACTAAAAACATCGTAAATAGAACTAAATAATAAAAATAAATTTACTACATGGATGTACAATAATGTAATAAAAATACAGTTAGTCCAGAAAATGTTCTTGAATAAAGAGACAAAAGTAAAAGTATGATTTTTATTTTATAGTCCAAAACAGGCCTAAGTATCGTAAAAACCAGCAACAATTTTTGATAAATGTAACTACGAAAAGAGGTTAAATAAAATTAAAAAGTTGTGTACTATTTTAATTTTTCTATAGTTTTTAAAACAAGAATTAAGATTACAAAATTATTATGAAATAAAGACGACAGAGAAACTGTTTCTAATTCCGCAAAATGCAAATTTATAGAATCCCTTTTCTTCTCTATGAATTGTTTTTTGTGTCATTCGAATGCAAATAAACTTGAGAATTTCTTAAAAACAGTATAATATAATTCAATTTTGAGGTTTTAGAAAAATAAAATTATTAGAAAGTAAATTCAATGAAGATTGCATCAACTTTCTTTCTTCACCTAAGACTTCTTTTCTTTTATACAAATTTGTCTCGTTTATCAGATTTTTATCTTTAAAATTAACTTTAATAATCGTATTCGTTTAATATTTTTATTTTTAATTTACAGACCAACCACCATGAGTTCGGGTAGACCAATCAAGTGTGTCGTTGTGGGTGACGGAACTGTTGGAAAAACGTGCATGTTGATATCGTATACAACAGACAGTTTTCCAGGGGAATATGTTCCTACAGTGTAAGTAGTCTTCTGTTAATTTATTTGCAATCTTAAAGCATGGCCAGGGTTGTAATAGGAGTTGATCTTTTTTCAATGTTTTTTGTTAAAAATTAAATTACTTGGTTGAAACTTAATTTGTTGTTGAAAATTCATTTCTTTGATTTAAAATTAAATTTTCAACGGAAAATTTAACTATACTATTTTTCATTAAATATTTATATTTTTTAGTATAAAATTCATGTATTTTGTTGAAGACGCATCTGTTTTGGAAATTAATTAATCTTCTTGGTTCGAAATTAATCTTTTTGATTAAAGATTTAACTGAACCAATTGAAGATATATCATATTGATTGAAAAGTAATTTTTTTTATTTTTAGTTGAAAATGTTTTTTTTTTTAACTGAAAATCTAACCACTGCATTTGTTTCTACAAAATTTATCTTTTTTTAGTTTGCAATTCAGCTATTTGGTTGAAAAACGATTTTTTTGCAGGTTATATACTAACCTAATAAGTATTTTACATAAAAAATATTAATATGTCAAAAGTGCACTGGACTTAAGGCTTCAAGTATAGGAAGATGAAATAAAAATTTGTTTTTAT
The DNA here is from genome assembly GCF_010883055.1 of Belonocnema kinseyi. Taxonomy (NCBI): domain Eukaryota; kingdom Metazoa; phylum Arthropoda; class Insecta; order Hymenoptera; family Cynipidae; genus Belonocnema; species Belonocnema kinseyi. Next base: position 86,125,942 of record NC_046664.1, on the reverse strand, counting down.
TTTTATATAAATTCATGGACTTTAGGAACAAAGGAGTTCCGTATAAGGTCATGTCGCCGGATACATTTTTGGAATTGATCTAAAGTTGGCGAGTGTCATAAGCGCACATGTTTTACTTTTTCTTCCAACTTGAAATATACCACTTCCTGTTGCTTTCAGAAGACGAGTATAGTGGCCATAGATTCATTGTAGGACCAAAGATCATCCCATACTTGAAACCGAAAAAAAATCATTTTTACCCTTAGAAAAACGCAAATATCTTCTGAAGTAAAACCAGCTACGAGGGCCCTTTTCATGCGGACGTCTACCTATGTTTGAACATATCTTTTAATACAATTTGTCAATGCAATCTAAATTAAATATAATAATTTCATCCCTAGATTTTACTACCATTAAGAAATTGCTCATCTTTTAATAAAGTTATTTTCACAATTTAAAAAATTATTTGACATATATAAATAGTCCTTTTTAACACATTAAGATATTTACAAGGACAAATTATATCTGGAAAAATCTGGAGATACTTGTAAAAAACCTGTAATTGTCAGGGATTTTTTCCAGAATTTGAGTAGACACCCTCATGATGTTTACTATTTTTAAAAGAATATCACCGGTTTTGGCTGTTTGATATCATTTGAAAAATTCTTTGAAGGTCAAATGTATTATTTTTTGCCGAAATTTTCCATGACATTCAATTTGGAAAAAGTTATCAGTCTAAAGGTTTTTTAAAGCACTTAATAGTGTGGATGTGTAACTATAAGAAGAACCAAGAAGTATATTTTTCCGCGAATATCTCAATGAAGTGACACTAAAGTAGAAGGAGTTTTTTGTCACATTAGTCTTCCTAAGAGCAGTAAACTAGGGTGTCTATTAATAGTTTAGCAGGGCTCACAAACACCCTACTCCTCACAGGAAGCAATCCGTTTCACATTACCATTTTGCTGTTCTTCCTTTCTTATAGTGATTAAAAATAAGGTTTTATGTTTTTTCCGAAAAAGAGGAATTAGAAGATGCTCTTAAATGGCTTAGACCATTAAATCTCTGTAAAAATAATATAAATGTTATTTTTAATACTCTTTAAGTGCCGGGAAATCCTTTTTGTTTCATAGAAATACTTGGTTTTTTGTGATTTACTAACCATTTTATTCTATTTCAGAGGATCTAATTTAAAAATTATTTTACCTTTGGGTTCCAGATTTGACAATTATTCCGCTCCCATGGTGGTGGACGGAATTCCTGTGAGTTTGGGACTGTGGGATACGGCAGGACAAGAAGACTACGACAGATTGCGCCCCCTGTCTTACCCACAAACTGACGTGTTTTTGATTTGTTTCTCTGTAACGAGCCCTTCTTCGTTTGAAAATGTAACTAGCAAATGGTACCCAGAAATTAAACACCACTGTCCCGATGCACCGATGATTCTTGTCGGAACAAAGATTGATTTGCGAGATGATCGCGAAACCCTTACTGCACTCGCCGAACAAGGACTCAGCGCTATCAAACGTGAGCAGGGACAAAAACTCGCAAATAAGGTAAACGTTTTATTTTGGTTTCATAGAACCGAAATTATTTACAATCGCTTTTCTAGCAACTCTACATGGGGATTCGTTGTAATTTTTATACATTTTAATTTTACTAAAAAAAAATTCGTAAAATTATTTAAAGACGCAGTCTTTTAAAGTTTGAATATTCTATAGTGTTTGTTCATTTTCAGAATTTTTTTTATTTCCAAAACAATATCTGGAAGTTTTATAATGTTCTTGATTTTTCTAGAATATTCTGGAATGTTGCAGAATGTACTATTTTACAATTTTCTGAACTTTTTTTCGAATTTTCTAAATACTTCCAAAACGTTCTGGAATATGGTATTTTGTAATTTTCTAGAATGTTGGGAAATTACTTACAGTATTTACAATATTTTTGAAGGTTATAGTAGTCTTTAGCCAAAAATTTTCTCTTTAAAGGACTGATTGCTCTCAAAATTCTGTATAAAATAAACCGAGGATGAAGCCAATTTTTCTAGTTTTTAAGTAGATATAGCAAGAATATTGTAAATTTCAATGTTTTCTTATATTTTGAATAACTTCCGAAATAATCAACATTTTTCAATGTTTTTCGGCTCGTTTTGAAGCTATTTTTTCACCGTATCACAGCAGCTTATGATTATGAATCGTAAACATGTTTCTTATAAACAAAAATGTTCTTGTAAAATATTTGAAACATATAATCATGCAGTTACTACAAAATTTCTTTAAAATAAATATTTGTTTAATTTTGATTCTGATTTGCCAATAAACAAGATGTTTTCAAATTTTTACGATTTGCACTCATAAGCTGTTGTGATACGGTGAAACAATAGTTTCGAAATATGCCCAAAAACATTGAAAAGTTTTGATTATTTCGAACGTTGTGGAACATTCAAGAGAACATTGAAATTTGCACTATTTTTGCAAAATCTGCTTAAAAAATAGACGAATTGGCTTCATCCTGGGTTCATTTTAGACCGAATTCCGAGAGCAATCAACCCTTTAAAGCAAATATTTTTTAGCTCTGGTTTAAGGGCATGTGATACTTACAATTTCCCCACCTTTTTTTCCGCAAAAATGAAAATTTTTAAAAACTGAATTCGGAAATTCTATAAAATATCATAACGGACGTCCCCGGACTCTTCTTTGGGGGATAATAACAAAAAAAATGTGTTGTGCTAAATAACAATTTTATGCACACTGTAAAATATTTTTTATGTAACTTTACCACTTTCATAGTAGGTCCGTATATTACCTACTATCAAAGTAGCGTTTTCCCAGACAATGGCGAGTATCCACGTTCAGTCGGGAAATTAACTTTCAGGTTATGTAAGTTTCCAAGCAGATTCGGTAAAATCGCAATGATTTGTAAATTTGTAGGTTATGGCATTTTAACAAAAAATATTTGAATTTTCACAATTGTTCGTAATTCCAGTATCCGAAGTAAAAACGTTATTAATGGTAGCTTCAGTAGAAATTTTAAATTGCCCGTTAAAATCAGGAATGTTGCAGAAAGTAATATTTTTCAAATGACTAAATTTTCATTAATTAATATATGTGCAAAGGAAAGAACATAAAAAGGAAATAAATCTGCATATAAATAAGTTATTTATTTATGTAAATATATAATATATATGTATATTTTTTACTAAAATTCCCTGTACCAAAATAAAAATTATAATTCCGCAAGGAAATTCCCTGTCGTACTACCACTGCTCAAATAAAAACAATATTGTACATCGTTCAGGTCCATACCATTTATAAATGGCTGTCCTCCGGCTTTAAGTTGGGCTTCGAAAAAGTGTTGGATTTTCTACATAAATAGTCAATTCATTCATGCAATTTATATAGAAATATTTTTTTTCGAAGCCTAACTTCAAACCCGGATGGAAGGCACATATGAATCTGAGCGTCCAGTAAAAGTCTTATACTTTATAAGTTTATACGGCATTTTCCGCCACACTTCACTAACTTATCCACGCTCAGATAGTCAGAGAGGCAGTGTGAGACTAACGAGGTTGCGAAAGATCCGTTTGGTAGCGCTGAAAGCTACAGACGTAGGTTTCCAGAGTTTGAAGCGTCAAATTTTGACCTGCATTGGCTTCAAATGCACGAAATAAATAATAAACTTAACTGAGTAGTAAAGAAAACTTAGACAATAATTTAAATATTTAATGGCAGCTAAGCCCATTCAGCAAACTTGAAACACATGCAATCAATATTTTTGGAGTTTCGCTGATTCATTGAATTTATTCGATTTCTGTAAACTTTTAATCTTCTTATAATATATGTTTTGATATTGAAATACTTTTCTTATTTATGCAAAAATGTTTTTCTTTAATTGTAAGAATATATTTTATGAAAAAGAATGACTACAATGAGGTAATTCTCCTTCAAGAGGTTATTCGTTAAGCTTTTACATATTATTGAATACATTTTGATTCATTTTCAATGTAAAGAACATTTTTTATTATTTTTACTAATTCCTGACAACATTTTTACAAATCATTGTAATTTTACAAATTTTCTGTTATTTTCCGCACCCTGCAAATTGAACAATGACTTCTAATTTTACTGTATTAAAACCTGCATAAATGCGATTTATATCAATTTCCCATTTTCAAGATGCAAGGTTACGTTCGAAAAGGGGATTTTTACTACTTTTTGTACTTTCACAATCTTGCAGAAATTCTCCACTTTCAAAGAGGGTCCCTTTATTACCTACCTTAAATATGACAGATTCACGAGCAGAAAATGTATTCTTACAACATCATGCTATATTGCAATACTGAAAGTGGTAAAGTTACAAATTCATTTGGATTCTTAACCTCAAAAATGGTATTTTCCCTATAATACAAGTGATAATTTTACAGAAAATTTTCTATGTGATTTTACCATTTTTAGTTGTGAATTTTTTTTTTTTTTTAGATTTTTTTTTATTTTTTTTTAGATTGCCTGCAAACAAGGTTAGTTCCGGGAGATTAGTTACTATGTTTATTTGTATAAGTCCAAAGTTTTCGTCCAAAAATATTGTGTAGTTTGGAGTTTACTCGGGTGAATTGTAACACACATAACCTCAAAATATACACACACGTTGTTAGCAATATCAAATTTTTTTTGATAAAACAACACACAAAAAATTGTGCGGGGACGTCCGTTAGCATGTTCGCTATTATTTCCCAAATTTTTAAGGAAAAATATTTATTATTCTAGAAAAAAACCGGGGGAACCTAAAACTGGTAAAATCGGAACCCGTGTTCTTAAAGCATAGGGCCGGATTTTCAAGCATTAGGCCACGCCCCTTTGCTCTCAGGTCTCGAATTCTATAATTTTAGATCACAGAGTCCGAGACTTTAAATCACGTAAAAATTGTAGTTCTAAAACCACGCGCTTACGTGAATTAATCTATTAAAATTTCTTTCCGTGTGTATATGTAATAAATTTAAAAAATATTCTGGAATAGATTAGAATTTTCGAACGCTGTAAAGGCCAAATCCACAAAAATTCGAAAATAAGACCATTGGCTCAAAAACGGAAAAATAATTCAAACACATATCCTAATAAAAATGATTTTTTATAGTGTCATTTTTTTATTTTTTCCATTATGACGCCATAAGGGCATAATTGATAATGTCGTCTAGACCTCTGCGTACGTGCGCAGTCGCGTCAAGCAGAACAGCTGGTAACAGAGTAACAGCTGAAAAGTGTTGAAGCGGAAAGTAAATCCCCACTTAAGAAAAAAAAAATGAACCTTTATTATTTCTCCCCTTTCCATTTTATCGAAGACTAATAATATTTTTTTGTCAAACTTGTTTTGTATCGATTTAAACACTGAATTCTCAATTAAAAAAAATGAAAATTAGATTTGTTATCATGGTCCAAATTTGAGAAAAAGTGCCCCTTGAGCGATCGCCTCTCACTTTTTCGAAACCTAATAATATTTTTCAATTAAAGCTTTTTCGGATCGATTTAGCATTTGAAGAGCATTTGAAAATGGAATTTTTTATTTTTCTTTATTTTTTGTACAATCAAAATGGGAATTTTCGATTTTTTAAGAAAATCCAAAAAGTTCTTATGATCATCTTGCAGGACTTTCAAAAATTACAGTTTTTCTTCTAGTAATTTTTTTTCATATCGTGCATCGTTTGGCTTCAAATTTGGATTTTTAAATAATTTTTTCAATCTTATAAATGCTATAACTGATCATTTTTATTTGATCGAAAAAAGTCATTAGGATAAATTATTTGGTTTTCTGAGTACTAAAAATAGCCATTCATAAAATTTTTTAATCTAAAAAAAAATGGTCCCAAACATTTTGAATATGCTCTTAAGTTTGTTAATTTGTATCCGAAATGGCTGGTTAACGAACTCGTCCTTTCTTTTAGCACCTAAAAAAATTGTCTCAAAGATGGATTAGATCCGTTCATTTCTACTACAGTTATCGTGTTTACTGGCGGATGGCCGGACGGACAGACAGACATACGTCATCGTAAAAACTTGATTTTCGGATTTAGGGGGTCTCGAAACGTGTAGATCCGTTGAAAAACTGTATTGTCAAATTTCGGACAATTCTAATACTTTCTCAATAAATTATGAGAATGGAAAAATTCTATAAAGTTTCTCGCAACCTTACAACATTTGTCAAACAAACTTTTCTGGGTTCAATTCAGAACTGATTTGTCTCGAAAATTACAAACAATTATAATATTCTGAAAAGCCCTAAAATATACTTTAGGATTTCGGTATTTTCTAGATTATTATTTTATTTATAGGAATACTAAACTCTCGCATTATTCTAGAAATTTCTCAAATGTTTTGAAATGTTCTAGAATAAGCTGGAATGTTTTAGAAGGTTCTCGAAGCACTTTTATAAAATATTCTTTCTTTTCCAAAAACATTCTTTGAAAATTCTCGAAAATGCTGAAATGAATAGGAATTTTCTAGAATGTTACGAAATCTTCTAGAAAGTTTTTTCATATTCTAAATTAATCCGAATTGTAAAAGAATTTTCTATATTATCTCACTACTCAATCACAAAATTAGAATTAAAAAAAAACTATTCTAATTGTTTACAGGTTCGAGCTGTGAAATACATGGAGTGCTCTGCCCTCACGCAACGTGGTTTAAAGCAAGTATTCGACGAAGCAGTTCGTGCCGTCTTAAAACCCGAGCCTCAAAAACGACGCCAGCGAAGGTGCACACTTTTGTAAATGAAACGAAAGCAGAAAAATGGTAGTAATATAGGTAAAGGTAAAGAGAAATAGATATAGTATAAGCTTCGTCATCGAAATAATCTCGAATTTACTCATCGTTTTACAAGTTTCGATCGACACGTAATTTGTAATATTTACAATTTACTACCAACAGCTTTAATGTCATTAGCTCATTTATCTGCGGAATCTCTGTGCCGAGTTATAGTTACTTAGATTCAATTTTACAAAACACTTTATCATTTGCTTTTTATGAACGTTGTGCCATAAGAAGGCTCTAAATGGCATTTTCACACAAGAGCACATCAAAATAATAATAAAATTTAAATATATCATTTATTTTGAAGAGGTCATGGTCTTTGAAAACATTGAATTCAATTTGCGTAGGAAATTTGTCAGTACTGAAGCTTTAAAGTCATTTGGAGTGTCAGTTGATCGAATTTTTGTTCGGAAGACAAAGTCACCTTTAATAACTATGAAATATTATATTAAATATGTATAAGAATATAATATTCATGCATTTTAATTAGAAATTTAAAGTCGTGCCATAGTAAATAAAAATAAAATTCGTAAACACTTTTGCACTTCAGTTTTAGATGAGACGATGCATGATTGCATACTGATCAAGTAGAAACGTGTTACGCTCGAAAAAGGCTTTTTACGTTGTAAATTACAACGTGCAATTCATGTACTAAATGGAAACAGTACTGCCATATGAATATACATAGAAAATGACTGAAGTTGAAACATAATTAAGACTTTTAAACACGTTTTAGTATCCATTGTATTTTTAATCTGTCCTTTTCATGACATTTGCGGAAGAATTCTTTCAGTTAAAAAAAAAGTGTCTTTTATTTCCAGAATTTGTACACACTACCAGGCAGGGTTGATATTCGCGACTTGAAAAGTAAAGTAGCTGAAAAGTAAGACAAGTGACAAAAATTAGTTTCTTGGACAAAAGTTTGTCTCATTTTTCAGCGCTTGTATTAAAAATAAATGGATTGATTAAAAAGTGCAACATATTTGTCAGTAGAAATGAAAGATTAAATGCGAATATCATATATACTATAAATATGATGGTATAGGTTTTGGCCAGATAAAATTCAATAATTAAAGGTGTCATCTGATTTTCCTGTACTGGCCTAAATTGACGATGACATATTAATTATTATAATATATAATACATCACTTTAGTGCTGCAGAATTGACCCTTGCTTTCGTTTAGAAGAAAAAACAGTAGAAAAAAAACTTAAGTGGCCTAAATTCTTGTTAACATAATTAATTACTTAATTAAGAAAATTTTCATTCAATTTCGTGAAGGACCAATAAACGTCGGTAAGGGTTAAGCTTGCACTGAGTTCTTGGAAGTTTTCAAACGAGTGAAAATATGAAAGTAGAGAAACGAATCGTTATTTTTGCGATTTTTTTAGAGCAGTGAATGAAATGGTGTATAGACTTACCTCATTAAGTTACACAAAATAATAATCAAAAGAAAGATAACTACTTTATATTATATGTACGATAATGGAACAGTAACAAAGTAACTGGAGACGAAAATCTAAACTGGGAAAAGCAAACATATTTTAAAAATTAAAATAATTCTGATTATAGATTCAGACGCAAATATTCTACTTTTAATTTATGGCACACTTCAGCTTTTCCAACGAATCAACTCGTTCGATTGAGAGGCGAAAGATCGGTACTAATTTTTAATAATCTTCAATTTTTTGTGAAAAGTGGCACTCTAGAAAATTATTGCCTACTCTTGAATGTGCTATTTTTTAATATCAGAAAGAAGCTTAGAATAGAGAAAAGGTGCGAGAGATGTGCTATTTGCTTTTAATTTTGGGAACTAAATATGAATGGAAACAGGCAGAGTAATACTAACTAGTATTAAAATAAATTATTCAAAAATTGAGTAAAAGGCTCGTTGCTGATTGCCAAGTGTATATACTGTAGAATAAGAACTAATTTCAGTCTTAACAAATGCCTTGCAGCTGGTCTCTAAACAAATTTTTCTTTAATTTGATCGTTATCATTTGAAAGAATCTCTGATTTTATCTAAAGTCTTAGTTTGACTAGACACGAAAAAAACAGGCCTTTATGCACCTAGATAATCATGATGAAAATATGGCGTAACAATTTTGATATAGAAATGAGGTTCGATGACGAAAGAATTTTGGTGCTTTCAAATGCAAAAAGCACAATTCAGTCACACATTTTTTGATAAACAAAGACTTTTCAGACTCTTGATGCTAAAGAGTTTTAAACTGTAAGCCAATACTATTTCAATTATGTTGAGAGTGACAAGAAAAATATTTTCGGTATACCATCAAAGTTTAAAAGGGGGTTAACCACTACTGAATTTAAGCATTGATCTATTTCGGAAGTATCTGAATTTAATTTGAATACCTGGGAACATACTTTGAATAAAACTAATTAAATTATTTATTATTCTCAGTTAAATACGGGGTTAAATTCACTCAAATTCTTCCAGATTTACTTAAATTCTGATACATTTTTTTGTAATTTTACTTACATTTTCTTTAATTCAATTGAATCTTTGATCATTCTTGGGATTCTTTAGAATTTTTGTGAACTCACCTAAATTATTTTGAAATGTTTGGACTCTCTGCATTCTGTTTAATTTCTGAGAATTCTTTTTAATTGTTTTGAGTTTTAGCGTATTCATTCAACTTTTTTTTAATTCATACATTTTTTTTTTTGTTAAATTGTTGGTATTTCTCTGAATTCATTGGAATTCAGTTGAATAAATTAATTATAAATCAATTCTCTAAATTCTTTTAAATTCTTTGAATTTTTGCGAATTTACTTTTTTTTTTTTTTTAATTCTTGAGTATGATTTAAAAATACTTTAATTATTCTGAATTAATGGCAATTCTATGAAATTCAATTGAACATCAAAATCATAAATGGTTGACTCCTTAGTTTTGATTTTGGACTGGTAATCTAGTGCATTTGTTTTACCAAGAATTTTTTTATTCACATTCACAATGTTTGCCGTCAATCTTTGTAAAAGAGCATTGTGTTATATTAATTTCGACACCATAAGGTTTGTGACAGCAGCTAATACAGTAATTTAGAATAGTAGTTTGTACAATTAAAATGAAGCCTAAGAAGATTTTAATTTATTGTAAGAGGAACGAAAGTAAGCCAAGCTTGGGAGCCATATTGTATCCGTAATTATTAATTAAGTCTCACTCAGAGTGTGTATTTTTTTTGCGTGTGAAATTTTGTTTTTAACTTTTAATTGAAATCCATGACAGGTGTTTGCATTTTGTGCAGGGCATGAAACACTAGTTTTATGATTGATATTAAAGAAGGAAGTTTAAGAAAAGTTGATTAAAGTGTAGACACATTTAAGGTCACTCGAATCCCTTAAAACTTTTTTAAACTGTCGACTCTTTAAAATATTTATCCAATTTTCCTACCATTCTTTTATTATAATTTTCAATATTTCTGTAACGATTCTAAATTCTAATAATTAACAAGTGATGTAGTCGCAAGTCAAGTCACAATTATGGATAACCTGCACAATTCTTGCTTCATTAAATTTTACATTTTTGTACACAACTTCGTTTTATACCTAAACAAATTGTTCCCATTTTTGATCAGACTGATAAAATTGGTATTAAATTTGTTTTTACCTTTTTTATACCTGTATTCAATACAAGCTGAAAACAGATAACGTATTAGAATGTAAATAAGAAAAATGAATATGGCATGGAGTCAATGCGATTGAGAGGAATTGCCAGTTGTCTTGATAAAATAATCTTGTTTCACGAAAATCACTTGGGGACGCTTTAAACCAAAGTTGAATGCTTATCTCAATAAATTATATTGTGTAATTTACGATATTTTCTTCGTACTATTACAAATAATTCCACGATAAATTATTCGATTGTAAGATATTCTAGTCAACGTGAATCTGCTTTGGAAGTTTTGTTTGCAATGTAAAGGTTATTTTCTATTTTTTACCTATTAAGTAAGCCGCGATTTCCTCAAAGGTCAAGACGCGACAAATATGTTATAAAGCGAGGCTATATGGAACATTAAAATGTTATCCCAGCATGTAGTTTTCTTCAGAAAAAATAGGTATGGACAAAATAAATCAAAGACCGGAAGTAAACAATTTTTATTTGCGTCGTTTTTAGTAGCATGTATGATTGTATGGTAAGATGTAAGTTGAAATTTCAGGATATTATTTCACGGCATTCAGTCTTGTGTTTTTTAAGACTTGTGTAAACTTGACATGTTTGTAGAATTAACGCAATGAAACAAAACGGTTCTCCTAACTTTAAAAGCTTTGACAATTTTTTGAACTTCTGAGAAAAAAATGTTTTGTGTGGACGTGATTTTATATTCAAATAATTCATGGAACTGCATTTTTTTTAACGTTTAAAATATAAAAAAAAAAGGTTGGAAGAATTTTTTTAAGTGAAAGTGTTTCTCTTTTTATTGCGTTCTTGGCTGCTGCAAAACACTAAATATTGTAAGCCTTGAAATTACTTTTACTCCTGACACTTCCTTGAAAACTTGAATGAAAACGTGGATTGCATACTCACACACATGCATGTTCTACATGATATTAGGATGCATTTATTTTTTATTTATATTGTATTTTGAAAGAACTTTTTAAAATAAACTCTCTACAGTACTTTTGACTTTTTTCTTTATTATTCCGGAAAATATAATTCATAAGGATCTTTAGCAATCTTCCAAAATTTTAAAGAGCAGGAACTGTTAGAAATATTGAATAATACTTTTTACTTCAAGATCTTTTACAAGAATTTTCGAAAACATTAAAATTATAGAAATTAATTTATTCTGAAATCTTTTATACCAAAAAAGCGTAAAACCAGTTTTAGAATTTACTGAAATACTTGGAAAATGTTTTCAATTTAGTCTGGCAAATATTTTGAAAAATCCTCTATCCTAAGTTTTTTAATTTTTTAGAAAATTCAAGAATTTTCGAGGATCTTTCAAAAACTTGCAGGGTACTGAAATATTTTTTAAAAGTAATTTAGTACCATTGAAGACAATCTATTATAGGGGTCTCCCCTGTACCGAAAAATTACCGGGAATTTATCGAAACCGGAAAATGCCAGTTATTTGATTTTTTTACCGGGATTTTTACCAATTTTTAGGAAACATCTATTCAATCTTTTGAAATAACACATATCATGAAAAACTATTTAAAAAATTTTTAATAAGTTCTACTTCAACTTTTTTTACATGTTAAATTCAATTATTAAAAAAAAAGCGTTTGAAACTAATTTTTTTTTTAAAGACTTTTTTTGTTGATTAAATATAAAAATTAATTATTGATTTTTAAAACTAAACTGCCTTACCTATATTACCTACATACAAAAATATGTAGGTAATATATTCACAATTTTATTAAATGTATTCTTATTTATCACATATAAATTAATTATTGATTTTAATTAATTTAATTTAAATTTGGTATCTTTCTAAATTTTAAATTGTAGAGCTAAATTAAAATTTTGAACGCGACAATTTGAATTTTTCTATTAAAAAAAAAAATTAATTTGTAAGTGAAACCGTTGAATTTTAATGTATAAATAACAACGAAATATTTATTAATTTAAAAAAAAATTGACCAAGTTGAAGAGGGAAATGATTTCAAGTAATTTAAAATAAAATTTGAATTCGTACTTATTTTGAACAACAAAATTCAGAAGCTTTGTAAAACTTGTAAAAGGTTTCAAAAGAATAAAAACAGTTTCTTAAGATTTCTAGGAAAATTAAACATGATTTTTTATTTTGAACAATTAATGTTAACAGAATATTTCAAAAGGTTTCCAAAATTGAGAAAAAAGAACATTTAAAAGTATTTTAAAACCAAAATAAATGTTGATGTATAAATAAAAATTTAAGAATTATTTATTTTAAACTATTTAAAATTAAAGTAATGTACCTTCTCGTTTAAAATGTGTTCAGTTAATGACAAAGTTGAATCGTGAAATTTTTTATGTTTCTACCTTAAAATTGCTTAAAGTTATATAATTTTGAAAATTGAAAAGTGTATTGATTTATTCTTCAATTAAGAGCATTGAGAATGATAACGTGGATTTATATTTTTTTAACTGAATCTGATGATTTGAACTGTATAATGCTGATAGTTAAAAATTATGAAAATTTCAGTTTAACTGAATTTAAATATAAAGTGTTAAGGTCAAAAATGTTTAAACTTCAATCTTAATTAGTTTAAAGTTCAAGAGTTTTACTTTGAATGCTATTCTGAAAGTTTAATCAGGAAATTTACAAAATGTTTGAATTTTCGTGCCGCTTTTACTAAATAAATCAACCCCAGGTGTCGCTGTCAGTAAATTCTCGATTTTTGAACCTCGTGAAGACAGCTGACTTTGATTTTGCAAATGGCTGCCGGCCGCTTAACAGCAGAAGCAAATGCGAAAGGTCCACGTTCACAGTTCTGTTCAACGTCATGGCTCTTTTCATATGGAGTTACAAAAGGAATATAAACCGTTTTTTAACAGACGCGCATCTAATACAATATTTAATAGTGTTGTTTGGACTATTTAATTTCTCTCTGGGTCTCTATGAGGACCAAGTTGGAAAATTTGACTGGTAATTATACTTTTATCAACCATGTCAATTCCTATCGGTGTGACCCAACCTCTTAAATAATATACACACTAAAAATCAGCTCGTTCGACAATGAGTTTGCAGTTATTTTTGCTTTTGTGTTTTTAGGAAGCAGAACTATGTGGGGAAAATTAAATTCGCGAGTTTCGACACAGTGTCCACTGCAAAGAAAATTATTGTCGCGACAGAAGAAAATGTCATAGCCGCTCTCAATCTTAAATCAGGTGAGTTGTTTGTATTTAATTATTAATCAAGGTCTTTCACCTTTTTGATTATTTATAGTTGCATTTGAAAGTAACTATGCTTTTTTTATAGACTTTATTGAATAGACTCTTGGCTGCAAATTTTTATTCTTCTAGTTTGTTTTCTATTATTTAAAGAAGTTTGTTCAAAGACGAAAATTAAAACATGTTTTCAGGTACTTTTGAAACTTTATGATAGTTTAAATTTCAGAGTTTCGTTTATAACACATTTACATTCTTTGCTTGGAATTTAAAGAGCTTGTCAACTTTTTGTATACCAATAGTATATAAAGCTTCTTTAGAACATTTATTGATTTTTATAAGTGGTGTGAAAGTAAGTCTTATATGAGAAATTGATTTAAATAATGGCAAAGCGTTATTCCTGCACATATATATTGTACATAAAGTATACTGGTCATATTTTTCCTAAACTAAATATTTTCCATAAAGAATATTTCCTACACAAAATATTTTCTACACAGAATATATCCTACACAGGAATAAATTGTAGTTTTTTTTTGTGCAGAAATTCTCAAAACATTGTACATAAAAGTATTTTTCCTACACAAAATATATTCTACACAACATATTCAAAACAGCAAAGGAAATATTTTCTACAGGACGATGTATTTGTGAACTTCAACTTAGATCAGTACAACTGTTATCTACAGCGAAAGTTGGTTCATAAACACTTGTTTATTATTTGTTGTAAAAATCATAAAATTTGTCTACGCATTATGAATTTTTCTGAAATTATCGTGAAGTTCCCAATTAACAGGACTAGCATTTAAAAAGAAAATTCCATCGACAAATGCCTGTATAATGTATTTGTTTATTAAATTTCTTTATAATATTGACAGGAATAATCTAAAGAGAAATTTTTTCCATAATGATGTTGTCTTGCAGTAGAACTAAAAAAACGTACAATTGTTCCATCAAATAAAGTCAATTGCAAAAATTCCCTTATTGCAGACGAGCATTGGAAACGTCAAATAGAGTAAAATAATTACTATGTGTAGAATATATTCTGTATAGAAAATATTTTGTGTAGGAAATATTCTGTAGAAAAAATCTTTTGTACAGGAAAAATATAACTGTATTATATTCTGTGTAGGAAATATTTTGTGCAGGAAAAATATAACAATATAAAATTCGGTGTGCGGAATATTCTGCGTAGAAAATATTTGGTGTATGAAAAATATGATGATGAAAAATCACGTTGTGTACAATATATTTGTATACTAACAATTGTCACTTTAAATAATAAGCTAAAGTGAAATTGTTAAGATTCCTTCCAAATATTCCATTTTTCTTTTTCTTTATTTTCACTACAAAACTCTTTCTTTCTGATACACTAAAGAATAGACGTGATTTCAAAAGGAAAGTTTTTTCAAATGAGTGAATTTTCTTAATGTTTAAAAAGTATATTTTTTAATTTTCTCAAGGTTAAATGTAAACGTAACCTATTGTGTTCTGCTTATTATTGTAAACGTGGTTTGAAAGTATAAAGAGTCTAAAAGTTATTTAAAATACCTGTAATTTGACTAAAACCAGGATTTGTAAAGTGTAACAGTGCATTTTTTTCAATCAGGAATTTTTTTAATTCTTATTTTCAGTAGAGAAAGTCATCCAATAACACCTTAGTCATTTGATACCATGTGAAGTACGAGACTAAACGAGTTTGTTTTTTTATTCTTTAAAGAAACTGAAGTTCTAAGGGGAAATGCGATTGAAAGCACTTTTTGATTTTAAATTGTTGGATTCAAAATACTAATATTCTTTAATCGTCAAGGCTTGAATTTGTACATTTTCATTCTCGAGTCTCTATAATTCAAAAACTTGCGAAATTCAATAATTTCAAATTTAAATATTTAAAAATCAGAACGAAAAGAGGTCCGTAAGCAACCTCAAGTAAGGGTTTCGTAGGCGTAGACACAAATTAAAAAAAGATTTAGATAGCAAATTTGTTTGCAGAGTTTTTATTGCGCTTTTAAGCGAATGCTGCTGCATAGCTTCTTTTATCTGGAAAAACTGATTTGAAGTTGGAAGAGTGCGATAGAAAATTCCCCTTTTTATCTTTGTTTTTCTTTAACGAGAACTGAATTAATAGAACCAAATTAAAAATCGAATTATTTTTGCTTGGCAGTTAATTATTTTTAATTTAAATATCTACTATTATATTTTTGGTCGAAAAACCAATTGTTTTGTTGAATATTCGTCTTCTTGAATCGAAAGCTGGTTCTTTTTGTTTAATTTTTTTTTAAAGAGAAAAGTCGTTTTTGTCGATTGAAAGTGAATTTTTCTTTATTAAAAAATCATTTATTATATTTTTGGTTCAAAATTAGTGTATTTTGTTTAAAATAATATAATTAAAAAGCCATCTTTTTGGCGGAAAATTAATCGTTTTTTTTTTGTTTTGAAAATTCATATTTTTGGTTTGAAAGTTTATTATTTTTATTTACACAGTCTACTTTTATATTTTTGGTTCAGAATTTTAAATTAAAATTGTTTATTTTTTATTTAAGAGTCTACTATCATTTATTGGTCCAGAAATAAACTATTTTGTTGACAAAATCGAATTTTTTTGTCAGATTTTTGTTTAGATTAAAAATTCATCTTTTGGTAGAAAATAATCTTTTTTGTTTGAAAACTCATCTTTCTGGGTGGAAAATTCTACTGTTTTCTAAAAGATTATCTTTTCGGCATGAAAACTTAACTAATTGTTCGAAAATGCAACTGTTTTTTTTTATGCAAGTTTACTTTTTTGTTTGAAAATTCGATCATGATTTCGTTGAAAGTTCATCTCGTTAGATTGAAAATTCAACTTTTTGTAGAAAATTTCTTTCTTTTGTTTGAAAGTTAAACTATTTGATTTGATTCTCGGTCAAGAATTTTGAGATATTCATTTTGTTATGATATTGGGGTTTTAATGTCTATAAAATGGAGTTTTAAACTAGAAAAAGAGGAATAAAAACAGCACCTCAATGAAAAATTAAATTATAATATTGTACTATGAACCCAAAGCTTTTGTTTTCAATAATCGTATTTAACCATCTACCGCATCGTTACCATATATGATACATATCGTTTTAAACCGAAAAAAATATTCTTGTGGGGTTCAAACGGTTTAAAAACCCCGCCAACTAATTTTTAGCACATGGTTTTACTGTAAAAACACTGCACAAAAAAACAGACATTGTTCCATAGCCTTCCTAAAAAAGCCTGAATTTTTTCGTTGGTAAAAAAATCATGCGGTACAGGGTTAATGCACGAATTAATTATCTACAATTTTTTGGCGACCTGTACATTTTATTTTGAGGCTGTGCATTATCCATTTAGGCTAAAAGCGTTGGAACCAGGATTCAACCTCGAAATTGAATTGTCTTCTTTTAATTTATAAATACTAGAATTACACCTTTTTCAAATAAGTAGAGCCTATTCCTGTTTCGAATCAAATCTGTTTTGTAATTGAAAAATTGGCTAATTTCAATCAATTTTTTTTTGTTCTAACATGAGTATAAAAAAAGTTTAAAATAATAGGCCCTAATTATCTAAAAAGATGCAATTCTAGTATTTATGGATTAAAATGAGGCAATTCTGTTTGCAAATTTTGAAATTCTAAAACAGCCTTCAGAATAGGGTTAGGTATTCATATTTCAAAGAAACAATAATTTCTCAATCTCTATTATTCATGTATTTAATAAACTACAGCAGAGTAAAAAATTATTCTTGGTTACTTTCCATAAAAATGTACTTCATACATACTTTACTTAAAAAGTTTATTGAACATTGCACATTCTAATTTTAAAAAAAGTGAATTTTATTAAGTCTATGTTGTGCCGTGTACATGTTAATTTCATTAAAATGTATTTTGGTCCGTTCTTTATTACATATGATTTATAAGATCTATAGTAAATTTGATATTTCAAAATATTTAATTAGGCTACAATGTCATGAAAACTTAAAACCTCATTTTCTCAGTTTGACAGTCAATGGACATAGCGTATCCTAACTCTCATATGACGACTTGTTAAAGGTAGATTTAACATTTGTAGAGGAAATATGTGGCTTTTTGTGTGTTTTCCGTATCTCTTGAGCAGAGTTCTTAAATTCCCGAGAATTTAAGTTCAGGTTATATAACCGAGAATATGACATAATTTAAAAGAATTTAAGAGAACTTAAGAATTTATGATTTTAAAAAATATTTTTATTGTTCAGGTTATATCAGCGGCTGAATATACATTATTTTCTAGCTCAGACATATTCAGGAATTACAGTGTTTCATATACTTTAAAATTTTTAAATGTATTAATTTATTTTTAAAAAAAAGTTTTTTTTTCACTTTAAAAGATAACTCTAACAAAATACTGGAATTTCCAACAAAATAATTGAATTTTTAACATAGTAGTTGTATATTCAACTTAAAAAGTCAAATCGTCAACAAAAAAGTGTCATAGTTTATATGTTAATCAAAAAGAATGAAATTTATACAAGAAAATAAAAGAATTTTAAAACAAAAAGACGATTTTCCAACAAATAAAGATTTCTCACTGAAAAAATAAATAAAAGTTTATCTAAATTATTGAACCTTCAAACCAAAAGACAAATATTCTTTACAAAAATGCTATTTTTCAACAAAAGGTATGACTGTTCAACAAAAAATTAATTTTACTCGAAACTGATGCATTTTGACGCAAAACAAGGAAATTTTTAACTAAAAAATATCAATATTAAAAATGGAAAAGTTCCGTCTTCTGTTAAAAAATGAATTCTAAACAAACAACAAAGAAGTATTTTCCACTAAACAGTTAAATTTTCAACCAGACATAAGCCTCCAATAAAAAAATTCACATTGTAGTTTAACTTTGACCCAAGTAGTTGAATTTTCAATTTAAAAAAATTAATTTATGAAAAGATAATTAAACTTTTAACCAATGAGATAAATTTTCAACTTAAAATATAAATCTTTAACAAAAAAAGTGATTTCTTAACAAAGCGATTCAACCAAATGTTTTAAACAAAATTAGTTGAATTATCAAGCAAAGAAGAACTATTTTTAACCAAAAAGTTGCATTTTCATATAAAAAATGAAATTTTTTCTGTAACACATGAATTTTTAAATCAAAAAGATACATTTTCAAAAAAATAGTTTAGTTTTCTATTGAGCAAGATTTTAGTCTAGTTTTCACCATCAAACTATGAATTTTTTAACACCAAATACTTTTCTACAAAAAAAATTCAATTTTCAATGGAAAAAGACGAATTTTTAACCAAAAAGGATGACTTTTAAACAAAATTGTTGAATTCTTTAGCAAATAGTTGCATTTTTATCAAAAAATATGAAATTTATCTTAAAGCAAAAGAATTTTTGATTACAAAAAAAGTTGAGTTTTCATAAAAAAAAAAGATTCCAGTTAATTCAGTAACATCAAAAATTAACTTTTTGTAACAAAAAATAAGTTTCTACGAAAAAAAATAAATTTTTAATCCAAAAAGACCAATTTTTTTCACCAAAAAGGATGAATTTTTAACAACATAGTTTAATTCTCTACCTAATAGTTGCATTTTTATCCAAAAAAGATCAATTTTGTACTAAAACAGGTGAATTTGTAATAAAAGACAACTTTTTTTTATAATTAGAACTTTCATCCAGAAAATATGTCAGTTCATTTTTCTACACCAAAATATAAATTTTAAACAAAAAGTAAGTTTTCTACGAAATAGTTAAGGTTTGAAGAAAATAGTATAATAGCTTCATTTTTATCCCAACAGTTGCATTTTTATCAAAAAAGTTTTAATTTCTGTTAAAGCAGGTAAACTTTAAAATAAAAAAGACAAACTTTCAAAAAAAAACAAAAAAAAACAGTTGAATTTTCAACCAAAAAGTTAACGAAAAAATGCAATTTTATATTAATTAAAATAAATTGTGAGATTCTCATAAATTTTCAGAGAATTCATTTCTCGGACTTATTTATATCTCTCTCCTATTTCCCGGTGCGTGTACCCTTTTTCAAATTTTTATTGTTTTGTCCCTTTTCTCGAGAAATTGTTCTCCTTTTCTCTTTGAGTATACGATGTTTGAAACAACAATATTGAAATTATGCGGAAAATTCTCAATGTTGAACCATTGTTTCTTTGAGATAAACAGGGATCACAGTATTACCCCTTCTTGAAAATTCCTATTTTTCTCCTATTATCGAAAAACTTATTTTTTCCCTTATCTCTTTAAATAATCAATATTTAAAAATTCAATAAAAAATAACACTCTTAAAAAAAGGAGAAGCTAAAACATTTAAAATGTTGCAAATACAAAAAACGGAAAGAGAAGTTGTTATCCAGTATAAAATTAAAACAGTCACAAAATATCTAGTAATTGCAAAAAGAAGTATTAGAAGATGAACACTGTTTAATTGACCTATAAAATGTTAAATAATTACAAAAATTAAATCAATCCCCTTTGAATATTTTCGAAACATAAAATATGTTTAACTATAAAATATTATAGTTGGTCACCAAATGACAAATTGTTGTTAAAAATATTTAATTATACTCATAAGTATCACGATTTTATTATTGATGATAGTATTTTTTTAAAGAAAAAATATTCTTGATTATGCAAACGATTTTAAACATATAAAAATGGTATATTTAACACATTTTTTGGCGAATTTTTTTACATCTCCGTGAATGGATTTCAAACGACTTTTTTAAGTATTTAAAAATATAAAATTTCTTATAAAAAAATGTCTTCTTTTCCACTTGTAAAAATTCATGTTTAATCTTTCGATCGGATATTTAACATTACATTTTTTAAAATCTTTTACCTATTTTTCCCCGTTTTCGTGAAAAAATTACCCTATAGACCCTTTTTTGAGCTCTGTTTGCTCTGGGATCTCGGAATGGAAGGAAAATAATTGTTTATTTTAATTTTTTCAGGTCAAATATTATGGAGGCGAGTTTTAGAACGAGGTTACGCAGGGCGAATCAGAGCCTTGGGTGGAATAGCAGAAGGCGAATTAATTTCCGTCAGTGGAGGTGTACCAGCCATCGTGAGAGCTTGGGATTTGGCGACTGGGCATATTTTAAACGAATGGCCCATGGCAGAGAGAAATCCTGACAGGTTTGTTCAAAATTCTTACTATTATTACATTATCCCATTATTATTATGTTTTTAGTTTTGTCTTTGTGTGTCAATAATTTCATTTAATAAATCCTTAACTATCCATATCCATGTTTTCAGAATTGACTCTCCATTTATATCATTTTCTGCAGTAGGATTGTACAATCTCAAAAGGTTCTTTTGTTAAATACTCTTTACATTGCACATTTCACATCTTACTACAATTTACAACCGTTACACATTCTAGACACGAAATGTATTTAGATCAATGTGGAGATGTAAAAGATGAAGATTTTCCTACCTTCTTTAAAAAGAAAACTGATCAAATCTGTTGCCTCGTTTTACGTTCTGTGTATTTGGTGTAATAAAAATGTTCTTTGGACCAAGAAGTTTAATCATCAGCTTTAATATTTTTTTCTTAATTTTTCCCTCAGGATAGAGGACGTAAAGTGGCACATAAAAGATGGAACTTTGCATCATATTTTGCCAATTTACAATAGTGGAGTGGAAGTTACTTCTTACGATAGTAAGACAGGAGAGAAGTTGAAAACGCGAACCGTTTCTGCACCCTTTATAAGTCCAGAAACTGAGTAAGTGTTTAGTTTCAAAAATAAGAATAAATAAATATGTAAATATCTGTAATTGTAATAACAATATCTTGTGTGTCTCAGGTGTGTATTGGCAGCGCCATTTTTGGGTTGCTTAAAAGGCGAGATCCTCTTCCTGATTAACATATTTGATCCAAATTCAGAGTCACAGACGATAACAGTAAACAGTATCTTCGGTGCTGGGACTCAAGGACCTTATTGCCTCGAATTGGTGCCAGGCGATAAATCCGCACTTGCGATTAGCACCGACGGCAATTTGAGGAAAAGAATTCTTATCACTGAACAAGTTCCTACGCCGATTAAGAAAGACATTGCGGGCGACGCGGCTTTGTATATTGTAACTGTTGAAAAGGAGAAGGTCCTACTGGAAATGATAAATAAGAATGGAGTACGTTATCATAACTTATATTATTAATTGTGTGATGAATATTACCGAAGATTTGATCACTGCAAGCCTCACAGATCGGTCCCTATATCTCCTATTGTACCCTATATTCAGTTAGGGTCCTTAAAGTACCCTATATTCAGTTAGGGTCCTTAAAGTACCCTATTTTCAAGATTTGGACCCTATGAGTACGCTTTTTTAGTCGGGCACTTTGAAAAGAAGAAAAAATCTGAGAATTTCTGTAAGAAGTAACTATAAAAAATAATAAGGGCTGCCCCACAGTCACAATCGGTTACTTTTTCAAATAAAAAGATAACAGTCACTTTTCATTCAATAAATTAATTCTAAATTAAATTAATTTTAGGGTATTTTTAAAACTTCTAAGGCATTTTCAGGCGCTTTCAATTTGAAGTATTTTAGGGACTTTTAATAGATTCCAAGGATTTTTTAATTAATTTGAAGTGATTTTAAAGCTTTTATTAGGTTTAAAAAGATTTCGCGTCATTTTATAAGATTTCCGACGATTTCAATGATTTTAAGGGATTTTAAAACTCTCAATGTATTTTAATAAATTTTCCATGTTCTCAGAAAATATCAGCATAGAATTTCACGGGATTTTATAATATTTTAGTGGATTTAAAAAAATGTATTGATGAGAAATGAGGTATTTTGTAGGGTTCTAAATATTTCAAGAGATTTTGAATTCATCCTGAATTCTTATTAATTTATCCTAAATTCTGTGTAATTATCTTGAATTTTATTAATTCTCTTGAATTTTATTAATTCGCTTGAATTTGATGAATTCACTTGAATTTCTCTAAATTTACCCTATTCGACTTAATTCAATAATTTTTAGTTTTTAATTGAATTGATCCTATTGATCAAATGATTTGAAATGTTTTAACGTATTTTTTTTCCAAATTCATGGGCATTTTCAATATCTTTAAAAAAATGCAAAGGAGTTTAAAATATTTTAAAAAGTTATTTCAAAAGACGAAAACAATTTGTTATTGATTTCAGTAATTTAATGTATTTAAAACGATTTGAAATACTTCAAGTTTCAATGGCTTTCAAAAGATATCAAAGGATTCGAAATATTTGAGGGAAATTTAAAAGATTCCCAGAATTTTTCACAAGACACTGGGGATTTTGTAGGATTTTTAAGAGATTTAAAAATATTTTTGTCCAATTCATTTAGAATTCGCTCTGAATTCCTATTAATTTATCCTAAATCCTTTGAAATTCTTTGGATTCTTCTAAATTAACTCAATTCGTCCAAATACAATTAATTTTTCCATATTTTTTAATTGTTTTCCATTTACTTGATTGCTTTTTAAATTCAGCTAGATTTTTAAATGAGTTTCATCTAGTTTTTCTCATTTCTTTTACATTTCTCTAAATTCACTTAAAATTTATTTTGATCAATCCCTTTTTTTAGATTCTAAACATTATTCAAATTCATTCAAGTTTAATTTGAATTTTTTTGTAGTCATTAGTAGGGTTTCAAAGATTAGAAATTATTTTCGAATTCACTCTGAATTCTTTGGAATTCTCTTGCATTTTTTTAATTTACTTGTATCCTTCTAAATACACTCAAATCTCTTTAATTCAGTGAATGTTTAAAAGTTTTTATTTTATTGTTCCTAAATTCTATTAACGTCACCTTCAATTCTCAAACATTTCATTAAATTCTTTGAATTCCCTTGGATTCTTCTAAGCTCCTTTCAAAGTTACTGAATTCGATTCAGTTTTTTCATATTTTCAAATTGCTTTAAATGTATTTGATTTTTTTAATTCACCCTAAATTTTTATGAATTTAATCGAATTTTTCTCTTTCATCTTAAATTGCTCTAAATACATTCCAGTTTTACGAAATTCAATGGAATTCATTTGATTTTTTTAACATTTTGCCAGTTCATTTCAAGTCTTTTGAATGTTACTTGAATTTTTCTGAAATCTTCTGGATTTATTCTGCATTTTTTGCTCCTTGAGCGCAAAAAAGTACCCTATGAGTGTGACAAAAAGTACCTTTTGGTCCCTATATTTTATCCCATAGGGACTGTGAGGCCTGCCACTAAATTCACACAGGCTTGTACAAAAGATTTCAGGAGTGATCAACCCCTCGGATATTACAGAATAAAATTAATCTTATTATTTCTTTGAAATGCAGCTCACGGAAGTGACAGCAACAGAGCTTTCAGATTTGATACCCCTTCCACACCTCTCATTCACTTCGAATCACAATTCGTTGCAAAGTCCGACTATTGTGGCGTCGATATGTCCTCGTCAATCGAAAGGAATAATGTGCAGATATCTTGTGGCTTCGGAAGATCACAGTCTTGCGTTATTGCAACATAACAAACTTGTTTGGGTAAGAGAAGAGGCCCTCAGTCGCATTGTAGTTACGGAAATGGTCGAACTTCCAATGTCGGACCGGGATCAGGCATTAGAAACGGAATTCGACCAGAAAGAAAGTGAGTATAGAATTTTCCCTTTAAAGTAAAACTGTAATTTTTCTTCCTGTAATATTTTCTACAAAGAAACATCAAAGAGCCATCGATTATGAACTTGTATAATATCAGGGTGGCCGCTAAACCGGAAAACCGGAAAATGAAGGTGAATTTATTTTTTGACCGAGAATTTTACGAATTTTTAGAAGAGAAATCTGTCAAAGTTCGATTTGAACAGTTAAAAAAAATTTAGTTGAATTCTTATCTTTTCTAATTACGATATCACTCAGTTTGCAATACGTAATTTAAATATATCTTACTACAAAAATTTTCCATTTTAATTTTTAAGCGTACATTTTTCATTTAAAGAATTTTGAGGTGCAGTCATGAAGACATAAACAATTGAAAATTAACAGCGTTTGAAGGTAAAAATATTGGATGGAAAAATATTTAATTTTTTCAACTGTAAATATAAATGAATTATTTTTAAATTGGTTTGGTGTTTTATGTATTAAAAAGTGTACAATAATTGATTTGACAAAACGATTCTAAATCCGTTCATAATTTTAAAATGTTAAAAATGCGCGATTGAAACTTTATAAACTATACTGAACATAATAATAGCTTCATAATAATATATTTGTAATTAAAAGGCTTTTATTAAGTTTAAAATATTCGATTTTGAACCAATTCAATTTAAAAAGAATTAATTAAGAAAAAGGATAACCATTTAAAATTTATAAGTGTTTTACTGTTCACTTAAGACGAGTAAATTGAAACCCAATACAACTTTGAATGTTACAATTTCAATTGTTTTATTTGAAAAATGTTTATTTTGTAAGTGCAATTGTTTGATTTTGAGATATAAGTGACAATTGAACACTTATTATTTGTAGGAAAAAAATTTAAATGATTTTAAATAATTGAAACGAAGTGTGTGTGCGTGTCGACAAAATTCGGCTATTCGTACCGAAATTTCGGTGTAAATAGCCACAACCTAATTTAAATCAAAATGTCAATTTTGCAGATTTCAAATGAAAAATTTAGAAGCTTTTTAAGAATTGTCAAAAGGCTTCAAAAAAATCAAAAAATGTTCTCTTAAGATTCCTAGGAAAATTGAACATAATTTTTAATGTTGAAAAACTATTTTAAGAGAATATTAAAAAAATTTCCAAAATTGTCAAAAGAGAATTTGGAATATTTTCAAGATTTTTTTTCTCAATATTTCCAGGATTTTCTCAAAAATGTAGGAAAAATTGGATAAATATCTTCTAAAATGAATTGATTTTTTCCTAACATTTTGAGGAAATCCTGTAAATTTTAAAAGAATGCCTTAAAATTTTCCAGATTCTTTTTTGACAATTTTGGAAAGCTTATAAAATCTTTAAAAATATTCTCTTAAAATAATTTTTCAACATGAAAAATCATTTTCAATTTCCCTAGGAATCTTAAAAAAATGCTTTTATTCTTTTGAAGCCTTTCAAAATTCTTGAAAAGCTTTTACATTTTTTATTTGATATCTGCAAAAATCTACATTTTTTTAAACATTAAGCTGTGGCTATTTGCACCGAAACTTTGGTAAGAATTGTCGAATTTTGTCGGCGCATACACTTCTTTTTAATTATTTGAAATAATTTCAAATTTTTAATTAATTTTGAATCTTTTCAAAACTTATAATGTCTCAAATTTTTTTCTATACACAATAAGCAGGATTTGCTAGCAGTTTTCAAGAATACTTTCTTATTTGAAAAAATTTAAAACAACTTCTAGATTTCTTAAGATTTTAAAATAAATGTATAAAGATTTTCAATTGTGTTTAAACTATTTTAAATCAAAATAATTTAACTTCTAATTTAAGAAGTGCAAATGATAACAGTGCAAATGATAACGTGGATTTGTGTTTTTGGCACAGAATTTTAATCTTTGAACTCTATAATTTATACAAGTCAAAAATTCTAAATTTTGATGTTTGTCTGCATTTAATTTAAAAATTTCCAATTGATAAATGTTGGTATCTAACTTCCATTTTATACGTGTAAATTACTGAGCATAAATTGTATAACGTTTTTTTATTTTAAAACATTTAAACTTCAATTTTAAATAATTTAAAATTTACGAGGTCTACTTTGAGTGCTTTAATTTGTAGTTTATTTTTTGTTACTTTAAATGGAACAAATTGTAGCTTCAGAGTTCAAATTTTTTAATGTTATGGACCGTGAAAAATGTTTGCGAACCGGGAAATTACCGGGATTTTTTTTCTTCGATTAAAACGGCCATCCTGAATATGCTCAATTTTAACATAGGATGTGTTATTAATAAACTTTCTTCTGTGAATGGCTGCTGACAGGTATTGATGTAGACAGTTCATGTAAGTAGAGACAAAAAAGAGGCTAGTTTGAGAATTGTATTTTCCATTCAAATGTCAAAATGCTTAAGAGGAGCATGGTTTGAATTTTGTTTAAGGTCTATAGACAGACCCTTAGGCCTGCTTATATTTTATATATTTTATTATTATTATGAGAGCTTGCTTAGTAACTTCTAGGATCTATTCATTTACACAAGTTTTTTTTGTGAGAAAAAATAGTCATAATGATGACAAGAGCGATGTATTTACAAAGAATTTGACAAAATGCATGAATTGTGTTTGTTGGAACGTTTGTGTTTCTCAGTCCAGTAGCAATAATGTGAGGGGTGACCATCCTCACGACTTTTGAATTTACGCCAGATTTTATAATTTTAAATATTTCAAACGATCTTCATGAATGCCTAACATTTGCATAGGATTTCAAAAACTTTCGTAGGATTTCAAAGACTTTCTTTAACGGTTTTCATGGGACTTGAAGTAATTAAAAAAAAGAGTATTCTTTAAAATTTCCAAGGATTTTCAAGATTTTACTAGATTTTAAGAAATATTTATGGATTTCAAAGATTTGAATAAGTTCGATGGAATTTTAAAGGAACTTCAGTATTTTATCGGATTTAAAGGATTTTCGAGTAATTTCCCAAATTTCAAGGATATTAATGGGACTCCAAATGATTTCACTGAAAATTCAAAGGTATTTATAGGATTTCCATGATTTCCTAGATAAAAGGGTTTTTTTATTTGGAAGCATTTAAACGTTGAAATTCAAGTTAACCGATTTAAAGAATTTCAAGCGATTAAACAAATTTTTTTAATGATTAAAATTGTTTAATTTTCACTGGATTCCACAGGATTTAAACCGATTTAACGGAATTTCTCAAAATTTCCATGAATTTCATGAGATTTCAAAATGACATGCTTTGAAAGGAGTTCAAAATGTTCAAAGCATTTTAAGAAATTCCATATGATTCTAAAGGATTTATTTAATTTTAATTTTATAATCAAATGTGTCAATGTATTTAACTTTATTTTACCGGGTGTTACGGGTATTGTACACCAGATTTCGAGAGTAGTTGAAGCCCTCACAATAGTGTTTAAATATTGTTTTTTTTTTTTAAATTAGCATCTACCTACTTTAGATAACTTAATTATAAAAAAAGGACTGGGAATGCGCCATTTCCGTAGAATATAAATAGTGTAAAATAAAAGTGGCTTGTATATTTTTAGTAGCATGAGAGCTAGTCGATTCAATTATGTCTTTGTCCGTATGACCTTTTCCTGATTGTCTCTAATATTTTCGATACAAGAATATTTTTTCTAAAATTAAAATTAATTCGCTTTGAAACAACGTTTGATTAAGAAACACACTATTTTTTTTATCTAAAAGGGAACGTAATTGATATGATGTTGCGAAGAATCACCTCACAAGCCAATCAATTGAAAACATTTCTTCAATCCGTTTTGGGATTGGATACTCCGCAATCGAATCAGCGCGCAGATTTGGTTCGTGATAAATTCGGTTTGCACAAAATGATTGTGGCCGTAACATCATGTGGGAAGGTACTTATGAGTCTAGTAATATATTACATTAAAATAACTTTGCACAATTTAATTACTCCTCGATAATGAGTTGTATTATTATTCTAAAGATCTTCGGCATCGAGACCAGAAAGGGAGAAATCATTTGGCAAGTAACAGTGCCAAATATTCAAGGATTGTCGAAAGACTCTGACAAAATGATTTTATACCTGCAACGGGGTAGCCGACATTTTCCCCATCCACCCCAATGTGCTTTAATCGCAGCGAATAAGGTCAGTTGATAATTACTTACAAAATTATTCGTTTCAAAACTAGAATATGCTACCGCGAGCAGTGAAGGTTTTTTTATCTTACATAATTCTTTATGTATTAAATAGTTATATAATATATTATATTATATATAATATATATAATTAAAAATTTGTCACAAGGATAACCGCAGGATTTCGCCGGGAGCGGGTGCTAATCTGGAAAATTGCACCCGCTTCCAGCGAAATCGCGGTAAAATTTCAGCCACAACCACGTCTCACGACCGTGAGATAGGTGTTTACAGTCTGTAAAGGAATCAATACGACGATCCAGCAAAAGCCTCGTGCACCCTAAGAACACGGAGCGATCCAAGGACAACCGCCTTCTGCATTTTTCCCGCAAGTGTTCTAGCATATTGTTGACACGCAAGGATGCTTTTTAGGCCATTGGCAAGTGAAAGCTTGGCACCTTCAAGAGCGCCGATGATAAGGACGATCAATTTAACAGAATATTCCGGGTACAATCGTTGCAACTCCCTTATAAGGTCTCGATACCTCTCTTCCTTTTCACTCTCCTTGGTTATGATGTATTTGTCAGCTGGTGTCGAAAATTCGATAAAAAACATGGTTCGCTTCTCGAAGTCAAGAAGAACCATGTCAGGCCTCGAGTGAGCAACAGAAACAATTGTCGAGAATATAAAGTTCCA
>NC_046664.1:86085691-86096794 GCF_010883055.1 Belonocnema kinseyi | reverse complement strand
CTTTATTATTTTAAGTTATTTCAATTTGACTACTAATTTATAAGTAAACTATTCAGGATGTACATAAAACCTTATTGCTAAAATATTTATTCGTTGTATCTACAAATGAGATATTTTTGAAATTAACTATTGGAGATTTTTTAGTTTAAATTTGAATAACGATTGACATTATTTTAGACATGTTATACGAATTAATATATATTTAGGATCATTTAAAGGCAGCTGAAATAGTGTGAAAATTAAATAAGACAATTTCAAATGTGAATCTTTAACATGGAAAATTGTAAATGTAAGTCATCAAATATGAAAAATTTGGTTTTAAAAAATTTTGGACCTTAACTACATAAAATTTACCAATATTTGACTGCAGATGTAAAGCTAACCGGCTCTCAAACTGAAACATTTAACTTTTACGATTTCAAATTGTAATCGTAAGTTTATCTAATTTCCAGTTTTATGCATATTCGAATGTACATAATATATTCTACAAAATTGGAATAATAATATGAGACAATTGAATTTCACGGTCCTAATTTAAGAATTTTAAAACTCGTGAAAATGGAAAAAGTAATAGGATTTTCAAATAGTATCAAAAATAATTTTTTCTAACAGATTAAATAGTCTAATCGAAATTTTCAGTAGATATTGAATAAATTTCAAAATTAGCCCCATGAAATTGTTCCAGAATTTAAAGAAATTTTTAAAATTACAAAAAATCAGCTTTTAACAGTTCGGCAAAATTTAAGCGCAGTTTTTATTAGATGTTAAATTTTTGTTGTAATATACAGTATACACGCCGTATAATATTCAATTAATGTAAAGATTTATTTAAACATTGTTAGCAAACTTCTCTTACTTTTTCTTAAATGAAGAGACCTAATCTTTCCTTTCATAACCGTTTGGATTTTGAAATTTAATAATTTTTGATTTATTAATCGTACTTCAAAATTTGTCAAACAGGTATGAACAATTTTTAATGTAAGATTTAAAAATATTAACTTTTGTATTTTATATCATTTATATGGATATGAATGGATATGAAAGACAAAAAATGTTTAAATGAATTTAAAGATTATAAGTTGTTTTAAAAGATCCCATAGAATTTTAAGATATTTCGTTTCAAAAAATTTTAATATTAGAGTATAAAGTTCTAGGCATGTGAACGCGCGCATTTTATTTCAGTGGGTTTTTACAAAATAAACCTAATGAATAATTTTTATTACATTTATATCCGAGGAGTTTTAAATAATTTCTACTTATTTTAATCAATTGTTAAGATTTCAAGGGGTTTTAATGAATTTCTAAAGAGCTTTAGGGAATAAATTACATTCTATTCAAAAGGAATATGAAGGAATTTAACCAATTTTGAAGGATTTTAAAGATTTTAACTTATTTTAAAACATTCCAAAGAATTTCAAGAGATTTGGTTTCAAAAATCTGTAGAACTCTTAGAATTAAAAAATTTTTCATTATGCATTTTTAAAAATTTTGTGCGTTTAGTGCTAAGGTATAATATTTTATGCGCTAAAGCTTGAACTTTTTAATTTTAGTTTGAGAGCATTGAAAAGTTTTTCTTTCAATTTAAATACGAAATACGAATTATAGTAAAAACGAAACAGCAAGTCTTGATTGAGCAAGGTCGTTAATAATATATGAGTTTTTAGAAAAGGAAATATTCTTCATTATGAGGACGATTTAAAACATATAAAAATTGTTTATTTAACAAATCTAGTGCATTCTTGGTCTTTTTTATATCGCCGCGAATGGATTTTCAACGACATAAGTATGTCCTTTTGAAAATAATTCTTCAATGGCAGAAATAATTAAAAAATCATTTGACATTATTATAAATTATCCAATTTCCTGTAAAAAGATTGTTTCTTCTGTTATAAATGTAAAAAAAAAAGTTTAATTTTTTCCCTATTTCCTCCTGTTTTTGTCGCAATTACCCTGTTTCTCCTTTTTTGGAGATATTTTTACGCTTTGATCCTTGTATTTGCAAAATTCGTCCACCTTTTGGAAATCAGAATTGTTAATGTAATTATTTCAGGAAAACGGCAACGGCGTATTATTCACCTTCAACCCAATCACTGGACAGTCGATAGGAGAAGTAAATAAATTAGATTATAAGATTAAGCAGTCGATGCTTTTGCATGCTGCCACAGACGATTTCCTTCGCAGCATCATTATCCTCGACGACAAGGATGTGGTGCACGTCTTTCCCGAAGAAGCGACTTCAGTTGCAATTTCTGTAGGAAAGAGCACGTACTTATTCACTGCTGATAGGACAACTGGCGTACTGAGTGGCTTTTCCCTTGCATACAGTCACGAAAAGGTCAGTAAGAATAAACGATTTCAAAAAACGAAAACGTTCCAATGTACAATATTACAGGACTCGGATCGTCCAACGCGGACGATCAAATTTCATCTCGTTTCAAATTAAACAATTTCTAATTGCGTGAATCCCGATTCAAAGTTTTATTTTTTTCAAATTGCAAGACATTTTTTAATCGAAAACTTTTTAAATCGATTAATTTCTAATTTAGTTACAGTCTCTATACTCGTAAAAAGTTTATGAAATAGCTAGCTACGACAATGATTATAAATTATTTAAAGTTAAATGTTTAAATAATTTCTCTCTTCTCCTGTTTTCAGAAACTTTCCCCCTTTTTTCTGTTTTCTCTTAAATGTTATTTCAACTATTTCGTTAGTCATCTTTTTGGTCGAAAATTTAACTGTTTTGTTGAGCATTCGCTTTTTTGGATAGAAAATTAATACTCCTGGATTGAAAATTCCTCTTTTATTGTAGAAAAGTAATATTTTCTTGTTTCTGGCATGAAAATTCAACTATTTGGTCGAAAATGAAACTTTTTTTTGTTGAGGTTTAATATCTTTTATTTGAAAATTCGGTAAAAAAAATCTTATTTTGTTGAAAATTAACCTTTCTTGATGGGAAATTAACATTTTTTTTGAAACTTCGTCTTTTTTTATTAAACATTCAACTATTTGGTTGAATAGTAATTTTTTTCGTCGAAAATTATCTTTTTGTTGAAAATTCGACTTTTTGGTAACAATTCAACTGTATTTTAAAAAAATCGTCTTTTTGGTTTGAAAATTCAACTATTTGCTTGAAGTTTAATCTTTTTTGTTTAAAAATTCGACCATTTTTTTGAAATTTCAACTGTTTGGTTAAATCTTTAATTACTTTGTTAAAAGTTCGTCTCTTTAGCTTGAAAATTCGCAAATATTTAGTTGCAAATGCAACTGTTTGATTGAAGTTTATTATTATTTTTTAAATTCAACCGTTTTATTGAAAATTAGTCTTTCGAGTTTAAAAGTCAATTGTTTTGTAAAGGTACATTTCGACTTGAAAACTTAGAAATTTAAAGTGGTTCATATTGTATATATAATCATTTTATTTAAAAGAATCCATTCGCCTATTTTCGTAAAAAAAATCACCATATTTCCACTAATTCAAGACTTATTTGGACTGTGAAGTCTGAATTATTAAAAAAAGGAATCTTTTGTATTCAAATGATACAGTCTCAAATTTAAAGTCCTAACTGTTGTATAATTTCAAGTTCAAAATGTGCAAAATGAATTTTCCTGATATTAAAAGTAAATTTAAGTTATAAACTTCTCTCATTTGAAAATAATCCAAGTTGACAGGTTTAGCAGTTCACAAAGAAATATTTTAAACCCAGATTGTGAATCCTTCAAGTTGAATGATTATTTTTAATTTAAAATTTTTAATTTTAAATAAAGCTATTGTTTCATTCATTCAGTCTGATGCTACTTTTTAAAATTATCTCTTAAAATTTGATGCCACTTTTTTGTTGACTTTTTTTCGAAATTCCTTTTTTTAGACCTTCTAGTCGATCCGTGCCCTAAATTAGAAACTATTATTAAAGAATTATTATGAATTTGTACGTTTTCAGAATCTAGTAGCTCATAAAGTTTGGGAGTTGGTTTTCTCGCCAAAGATTCAAAAGATCATTGAAATTGTGTCAAAGAATCCGCTCGAACGTGTTCATTCACAAGGACGAGTGTTAAATGATCGATCAGTGCTATACAAGTACATAAATCCAAATCTCGTTGCTATTGTCACGGAAGGTGCCAGCGCTGCTCACAAAAGTAATCGCAAATTTATTTCGAAATGTTTATTAAGGGGTAGCATCACTGTAGAAATTTCAAAAAATAGATTTTTTGTATTAGCTTACAAAATTCTTTGAACCTTATAGAATAAAGGACAAAAGGTTTTATACGTGTTCGAAATCGATTTAATTGAAATTCCGAGGATGTCAGGCCGCTCCGCAACGTATTTATTACATATCTCAAAACTTTAAAGGCGTTTTTCTCAAAACACGTTTTTCGAAATCGGCACGCAGCATAACTCAAACAATTGTCAATATTTTTAATCGGTTTTTTTCATACATCTTTATAATAACATTTCAAAGAGAACACGTAGGGGATTTCGGATATATTAATTTAAACAATTGTTATAAACAATTAAGCGCCGTTTTTTTGGTCGAAAAATGGGTTATTTTCTCAAGTCCTTGCCAATTACACAAAAATCAATATTTTTTAAATCCCCTACGTGTTTTACTAGCTATTCTTATGTAGATTAAAAAGAAAAAATTTATTTTGTTCCAAATCAAATTTCGCACCCTGTGTACTGCGTGCCGCGAAGCTCCTCCAAGAAAACGCACATTACGGAAATGTCTCCAGTGCTGCCATTTTGCAACTTTTTCCATTGAAAATTTGTAATTTTTTATATCAATATATAAGTAATAACTTGCTAAATCATTATCATTGTATTCCCTTTTCTTCCATCAAAAAAAAAAAAATCTTGAAAAAACGTGTTTTTTTTTTTTGCGTTTACAGTGGTGTTAATCCCTTAATTTTGTATTTACTTTATTTTTTTTGGTAATTGTAATTTTGAATTTTTTAAAGATACGCTTAGCGTGTATCTGGTTGATGTCGTGTCGGGATCTATGATTTTCTCGATGGTACACAAGAGAGTGCGGGGTCCTGTTCACGTGGTACATTCCGAGAATTGGTTAGTTTATAGCTACTACAACGAAAAGAGTCGACGAACTGAAATCGCCTCCTTGGAACTCTACGAGGGAAAGGTGCAGAGCAATACGACTGGTGAGAGATTTTTTATTTAAGCTTTTTCTTTTTTATATCTAAGTACTCATGCCAATTTCATGTTCGATGCCCAATCTATAAACAATTTTAGCTGTGATTATTTAAACTAATGTTGTTCCAGTTGTAATTGTTTTAAATATTGGGTTTATAATTTCAATTTTTCAGTATTCTCTTCATTATCCGCAACAAAGTTACCCATTGTCGAGAGACAAGCATTTATTTTCCCTGCTTCGATCGAGTCGATGCGGGAAACAATCACCGAGAAAGGAATAACTAGTAAACATATTATAGGTACGTTTTTTCCTACTTGTTAAATGAGACTTTGGGATGTCCGCTAAACCGAGAAATACAAGATTAAACGAGTTTGTCTTTACATTCTATAAAATTGCTGCAATTCCAAGGTGGAACAAAGTTTGAAGCAGTTTTTATTTAAAATTTTTCAATTGAAAATCCTAATATCGGTTAATCCTTGATTGAATTTGTAAATGTTAATTCTCGAGTATCTATAATTTAAAATCTTACAAAATTCAAATATTAAAAAATCAGTCCGATAAGAATTCGACAAGCGACCTTACATAAGGGTTTCCGTAGACGTAGATATAAATCTAAAAATATTTTTTTAGCAAATTTGTTTGCAAGATGAATAAATGAGAACTGAATGACTAGAACCCAATAAGAAAATTGAACTATTTTTGCTTGAAAGTTATTTTCTTTTAAGTCAAAAGACTACTAGTATATTTTCGGTCAAAAATTCATCTATTTTGGTTCAAAATTATATTATTTGGTTGAAAATTTAATTATCTTATTGAAAATTCAAGTCTTTTATTAAAAATTAATCTTTTCTGGTTGACAAATTAATCGTTTTTTGGTTCATAATTCATGTTTTGTGGTAGAAAGTTAATTCTATTTATTTAAAAAGTATATTGTTATATTCTTGGTTCAGATTTTATCTCTTTTAGCTAAAAATTCTACTATTTGGTTAAAAATACAACTTTTTGAATAGAAAATTAGTCCTATTGGATAGAAAATGCATTGTTTGTTAGTAGGAAGTCATATGTTTTGGATGAAAGTTGATTATTTTTTATTGATAAATCTATTATCATATTTTTGTTCAGAATTGATCAATTTTTGTTGAAATTCATATTTTTAGAAAATTTGACGGTTCGGTTCGAACCCGAACCCCTTCAGAATCACTTATTATTGGAACGAAGCTAAAAGGTTCCGATCCCTGAATACCTTTTTTTTTAATTTGGTCGCCATTTAGGATCTCTAATCATGGAAACTCGTCAGTTTATTAAATTTCTCATTCGTCAATTTATTGAAATTCTCAAAAATTTAGTCGCCGCTTTGGGTGAAAATTCTTGAATTGTTACTTTTGATTTTAAAATCACTGTTAACAATTCAAAAACCCCCCTAGTACCGAGTTTGAAGAAATTCTTATTATAATTTCAAGAGCTTCGGGACCCCGAAAGTTTCGATCTGCTTGAAACTTTCAAGCATCTATTGTTAAAAAAGTTATCTTTTACTTTTGAAAATTCATCGTTTTTTGGTTTAAAATCTTTTTTGTTGTTTTAAGTTAATTAGTTTTGTTTGTAAAGTCTACTAACATACTTTTAGTCCAGAATTAATTTATTTTTCTTAAAAATGCTTGAATTTTTTTTTCAGATCTGTTATTAAAAATTAATATTTTTTTTGTCGAAAATTGAAAACTGCTTTGTTGAAGATTCATTTTTTTATATAAAAAATTCAACAATTTGGTTGAAAATTCCACTGTTTTTGATTTAAGTTAAATATTTTTGTTTAAAAATTCGATTATTTGGTTGAATATTCATCGTCGTAGGTTGAA
Source organism: Belonocnema kinseyi (assembly GCF_010883055.1). NCBI lineage: Eukaryota > Metazoa > Arthropoda > Insecta > Hymenoptera > Cynipidae > Belonocnema > Belonocnema kinseyi. The sequence goes on along the minus strand of NC_046664.1, from coordinate 86,089,797 downwards.
AATTCAACTATTTGGTTAAAAATTTAACTTTTCAAAATTCTTCTCTTTTGTTTGAAACCTCAACTATTATATTGTATGTAAATGTAAAAATTTTGGTTTGAAAATCTATTTTCTTGGTAGAAACTTCATCTTTCTTTATGGAAAATTAACTTGTTTGTTTAAAATTCATTTTTCGGATTTACAAGTTTAATGTTTTCTAAAAAAATCGACTTTTTAGCTATAAAACTCATTTCTTGTTAAAAATTAATATTTTTTGGTTGAAAATTCCACTATTTTGTTGAAAATGTCATATATTTCGACTTGAAATCTTAGAAATATGGTACCTACATTAATGTTATTTGAAATAATTTATTCTCAAATTTTCCCTGTTTTAAGAGCATTTTTTGCTCTAAAATTTTGTTTTCTAAAATGACTTTTACATCCATTTTCCATTTGACCTTGACATTCTAAAATCTTCAATTTTTGATCGGGATTTTGTGGCCAAACTTCCTGTACTTCATAATATTTTTAAATCCAGTTTTCAACTATTAAACTTGCTTCTTTCCTAGTGTCTTTGGCCAACGGCGGTGTGTTGGAATTGCCGTGGATACTGGTCGATCCGAGAAGACCGGTTAATCCAGAAATTCGAGAAGAAGGAGTAATCCCTTACTTGCCAGAGATAGCAATTCACATGGACTCTATTATTAATTATAATCAAAGTGTCTTTAGAGTATCCGGGATCCACACTAGTCCCAGTGGCCTTGAAAGTACATGTCTAGTCCTTGTACATGGTCTTGGTAAGTGATTCCTTCATTTTTAAACCACACAAGTAATAATTACCCTGGCGAAAGTTTCGGATAAGAATTCTTTCCGAAATCTGTATCCGAACCAACCCGAATCAATCCGAAAAAGTTCTACATTTCGTTCAATCCAAGTCGGTTAAAAATTAATCCGATTCAATCCGAACTTTGAATGAATTGAATTGGATTCATTCGGACTGAAAATCGGTTTAGGTCAATCCGAGTTCGGATTCATTCGGATTGAAAATTTGGCTTAAGAAGATATCAAGGCACCGCCGGCCTACCTGCCCTCTCGGCGACCTTTTTCTAAATTTCAGCGCTGATCTGGATCTCGAAGCGCTGTGGCTCTCAACCGGCGCTTTCTGCATTATGTTACAGGGATGCATTTAAATTGAATAGTGTATGATCTCTGTTGCGCCTTACCATGAAGGTCGAGTCGAAGCCGTGTTAAAATATTTGGTCAACTGCAATGCACAGTAACGTACGTTACTTAAGTAAATTTTTATACTATTTATACTAAATATGTATATTTATACTAAATCAAGTATCTATGGAGTCTAATTGTCAGCGAAACATGCGAGTTTTTTTATGATTTACAGAAATTTTTAACCACTTGCATACTTTTTTTTATATTCACTTAATATTTTTGGTAGAAAATTCATTTGTTTGATTGAAAATTCAACTATTTCGTTGAAAATTTATTTTATTTCCTTAGAAACTTATTTCTTTAACTGAAACTATTTTATTTTTTGCTTTATATTTATCTCTTTTAGCTTAAAACTCATCCATTTTTTTCAAAATTTATTAAATATTTATTTGGTCGAAATTGCCAAAAGATACCAAAGTAAATTAATAAAATTGTATTAATGACCAGCAGCGGTGTTTCTGATCTAAATATCTCCATTAAGAGGATCTCATCATAATTTGAGTTTGAAAGTTTGCTAAATGTATTATTTAACATTTAACACTATTCCATTTACGAGGGCGGGGTGAAAAGTTTCCGGTCTGATAAGAAAAAACAACTTTTTTCATTTTTTTTCACTTAATTTTTCAATATAATCTCCCACAAGACTAATACATTTCTCATAACGGTGCTCTAATGGAGTGATGCCATTTTTAAAGACCGATTCATCAAGTCCCTCAAAGTACTCATTTACAACATCGATGACTTCCTCGTTGCTCTGAAATTGTTTACCTCCGAGCCATTTTTTAAGGTTAGGGAACAGATGATATTCGCTGGGCGGCAAATCTGGCGAATATGGTAGATGAGGGAATAATTCCAACTTCAAATCGTTGATTTTAGCCATCGCAACGACCGACCTATGGGGAAGTGCGTTGTCGACGATTTTGGATCGACTGTTAACGGACGCGGCACCCACCCAGGACAGTGCTTCTCCATGCCCAAATGTTCATGTAAAATATTGCGTACACGCTCAGCTCACATCCTAGTAGCCTCAGCTATCTCACTTACCTTTAATCTGCGGACTTCTATCACCATTTTATGAATTTTCTCGATCATTTCGGGAGTTGCGACCTCAACGGGGCGTCCTGAATGTGGTCCGTCAGAAGTGCTTGTGCGACCTTTCTTAAATTCAGATACCCACCGTTGAACCGTCGAATATGCTGGAGAAGAATCTTTCAGTGTGGAATCCATTTCTTTTTTTAATTTGAAATGGTGTTAGGTCTTTTGAATATAAGTATTTAATGACCGGACGCTTATCTCATTTTTCCATTTCTGCACAAACAATTGAAGTGTATTGTTCAGTAGGCTCTCAAATGTATACTAATAGAGCAATCGACTACCTTGACATCGTCTTAAGTCGAAAATTGTGTTCTAATTGATTCGAATTGGAAATGCGCATTGAATCGGATTGAGTCGGATTAATTTTTAACCGACTTCGATCGAACGAAAATGAGAACTGTTTTCGGATTGGTGTAGATAGATTCTGATTTGTTCGGATACAGATTTCGGATTGTTTCGGAATGAATTTCTATCTGGAACTTTCTCCAGGGTAGTAAAATGAGACACCTAAAGTACATTCTTAAATTCTTAACCTCCCTAATTTATCTTTACAGATTTGTTTTATACTAGAGTAGCTCCTTCGAAAACTTTCGACGTACTGAAAGAAGACTTTGATTACTATCTCATCATCCTCGTACTATCAGGGTTGGTAATCGCATCGTACATTACCAAGAAACTAGCCTCACAAAAAGCACAGAAACAAGCGTGGAAATGATGTTACTCCACATTGTTAGAAATTAGTTTATTCGTGACGCGACAATTTTCATAATGACAGTGCTGTTTTTTAAAAAGTAACGGGTAATATATTTCATTTTATAAATGGTTACAATTACAGCAAAAAAAGTATAAATATTTAAAGTTACTTCATCCAAAGATCTTTACTGTCTTGACTCTTTTACTGGATCAACACACTAATACGTAAAATGCATAGAAATAGTTACTAGCAAGTGCTTTGGTAACTGAAAAAGGGAACTTTTTTTCTTATTTCATGGAGTAGTAAAGCTGGAAGTAATGGACAATTAAAAAAAAACAATTGAAAAAAGAGCGATTTATCTACTGTCAAGTGCAATATATTAATAAATAAAAATAGTATTTCCAGAAAAAGAGTAGACTTTACTATCACTGTATTTTTAAATAAATTTATAAAACGTGTAGAAACGGATCCTCTTTACATCACAGGTTTTTTAGATTTTAGAAAAACTTCCATCTAATTTATCATATTTGTATCGCATTTTCATTAAAAAAACCCGCATTTACCGAATCCACGCTTGTAACACAAAAAATGAAGCCTGTATTACAATTAGTCGTATAATTACTATTTGGATGGCAGCATACAAGTCCTCTTATTTAAATATTAAAGATTGTAAGCAACATTTTTTAACTAGCAAAATTAGCCAAAGATACGAATTAAAATTTGATTTTTATCAAAAGTAATTCCGACGGCAAAACTAAGTAAAGAGTGCATTTGTACTCTTTAAACTGTACAAAGAGTTGCGATTTGAAACGAAGATAAAATCGATCGCTCACAAATAATAATTTGACTGCCAAATAGCAGTAAGATTAGCAGTAACTTGACACAAATAAAGGCAAAGAGGAATTTTTCTTGTTGAGATGAAGGTAATTGTATCGTGATTAATTATTCCAAGTATTCCTTGCCTTCTAGATAGATTGTACTCGTCTTTGTAAGTGTTGATGAAACTTTCCATTTGCATAATTCGGTACATAAAAGTGAAGGAGTTACTAGCTCATGGGAATCATCTTATAGCGACTGTTAATTAGGAGATGCTTTCTGTACAGATAACAGA
>NC_046664.1:86074759-86085591 GCF_010883055.1 Belonocnema kinseyi | reverse complement strand
TCGTTTCACTAGTCTCTTAAGCTATTGTCTTTTGCAATTATAGAATTGTGTGTCGAAATGCATATATGAGATGTAGGGAATTTTAAATAAAAAAAAAGAGATCTCTGTACAGGAAAGATGTAATAAAACTACTTCTTTAAACGCAGAGTTTAAATTAGAAACCAGAAGTAATAGTAAAATAATTGAATTTAATATCAATCATTCGTATGTACATAATTCCAGAAGCACAATAAATGTGATTTTGTAAGTAAATCAGTTATCATGAAATATTCTTTCTCTTTATGTAATTCAAAATGGTCTGCACGTTTTTCTGGTACTCGTTCCGTGCCTCAGACTCTGCGATCTGAAAATTGAGAGATTGTGAATATTAATTTTAGTGGATTTAAAATTTTATTTACAAGATTTAGAAAGATTAGGGATCATCCATAAACTACGTTACCAATTTTGGGCAATTTTTTACCTCCCCCTCGTTCACAACCACCCCCCCACCCCTCCCAAGTTGTCTATATTGTCTACGTGGCCATATAAAAAATTATAAATTGCGATAATAATTCAACAATTAAAATAAAAAACTGTTTTCCAGAATAAGTGTTGAAATGTACCTAATCGAATGTTATGTGACAGTTAATCCGGCTATTATTAAATTTTTAAACTAAGAAAGTAAATTTTTAACTAAAAATGGAATAGTTAAAACTTTGAATATAAAAATTTTTTAATGCAATTATAAAAAAAAACGAATTTTTCAGCAAATAGTTTTTTTAAACTAAATTATTGAACTTTCAAGACAAAATGACGAATTTCCTATACAGAACAGTTCAATTATCAAATAAAAAGTATGAAATTTTTATTAAAAAAAGTTAATTTTATACCAAAAAAGACGAACTTCAAACATAAACAAAAAATACAAGAATTCTCAACCCAAAAGTTCAATTTTCAATTAAAGATTACATTTCTACACCAAAAAAACTAATTTTTACTGAAAAAAGAACGATTTTTAACCAAAAGTGGAATAGTTTACTTTTTAATTAAAAAAATAAACTTGTAACAGAAACAACTAATTTTGTACCAAATAGTTTTTTTCTTTAACTAAATTATTCAACTTTCAAGACAAAATGACGAATTTTCTATACAAAGCAATTGAATGATCAAATAAAAAGTATCAAATTTTGATAAAAAAATTAATTTCATACCAAATAAGACTAATTTAAAAAGAAAATAAGAGCTCTCAACCCAAAAGTTGAATTTTCAACTAAATTTGATTAATTTTCAACAAAAAACGAATTTTAACGAAAAGTTGAATTTTTACTTTAAAAAGAACCATTTTCGGCAAAAAATGTAACAGGTAAATTTGTGAATGCCAAAGTAATTTTTCAAAGACAAAAAAAAAGAACTATTCTACAAAACAGTTCAATTTCCAACCAAAGAGATGAATTTTTAATTAAAACTTTGAATCATCAATGAAAAAATGCATTTCTAAAAAAGTAGTTCCACATTAAAACCTAGGTGTCAAATTTTTAACAGAAAAAATTAACTTTTAAACAAAAAAATTAAATTTTTACCGAATAAAAATGTTAATTTTTGAATTCTTGAATTTTCAATGAAATTCAATAAATCTAAACGAAAAAGTTGAATTTTCAACAAAAAAAAATACAAATTTATAAAAACAAACAGATTTTTTTAACAAAGTTCAATAATTCGGAATCAAAAAGTTTAATTTTCAACTAAAAAAGAAGAAATTTCAAACAAAAAGATTAATTTGCAAAAAAAACGAATTTTTAATAAAATTCAAGAGTTTTAAACCAAAAAGTTTGCAATTTTAACTGAAAAATATGAATTTTTATACAAAAAGATTAATTTACTACCAAAAAAAGAGGAATTTTGCAGAAAATTCAAGAATTCTCAACCAAAAAAGTTGAATTTTTAACTAAAAATATAAATTTTTAAACATAAAGATTAATTTTCTACCACAAAAGTTCACAATCTAGAAACGTACTAAAAAGGGTACCACATTAAGAAAAAAAATCCTCTGAATTCTAGAAGGTTTTGTGAGACCCCCCCCCCCTTAAAGTGTTACGGTAGCTTATGGAAGATCCCTTACCTGTGAGTACCAAATTTTAAAACGAATTCTTCCCATTCGTTGAACGTGCTTATCCCATATTGCGAGGCATTTCACCCAGACTATGTCACTATTGTAATCTGCAATTTCTTGATATAAAGTGACACAACTTTCCTAGAACATTGCCATATTTATGTAATTTCTTATTTCAGTATTCAATCATTGTTTAAATTTAATTTTCTATTCCCGATTTTATCTTACCTGCAAGATTTTATTTTGGAGTGCACTCAAGTATAATTCGCATGTTTGAAGAATTTCCCACAACTGACTTTCTTGTAACTGCAAGTCTTTGGCCACTTGTCCTAATTGAGAGAGAAGCTCTTTCTGAAGCTTAAAAGTTTGTGTAAATCTGTACACGCTACCAGAATCTTTTTTGTAACTTTCTTTAGCAGATTTTCTCAGGAATTCCGATATGGCTGGTAGTACCTCTCTGCAATTGAGAAAATTAATTTGTATTGTTTGCAAATTTATTAATTATTTAAGATTGCATAAATCATTTTGAGAGTGGGTAAGTAACTGAGAGGTATCACTGAAAATCTGATTTACATTTCCATGAAATCCATGAGTTGATTGATAATTTTTTATATTTTATTAAACTAGTAAACAAACACGCGCTGCTTATTGAATACAGCGAAATCCTTTTAATAGCCCTCCCTTTTATAGCCCTTCGGAGAATTGACTTCGCGCCGCAGATAGAACAGGCCAGAAGAAAGTTTCACTGCATTTCCATATTCTAAGTATTGTGCTGAAAAGGGCTAAATGAGATCGGATACTTAAAATACGACCCACAGCACCATAAAACAATAAAAGTAAATATTTCTTTCTCTTGAAATACTTAAGATAATTTCAAATACTAATATTGAAATTCTTTAACAGTTTTTTAAACCCGTCATAATCAATTGAGCATTTTTTAAAGCCCGCAAATTTCCATACATTTTTATGAAAAACCTTGATCATTTGAAATGCCTGATAATTTCTTAAACCTGATGAAATTACTTTAAATCCTTAGTCCCATTGGAATCTTTAAAAATATTTTGTGAACCTATGAAACTCCTTCAAATCTTTTAAAATAACTTGAAATCCCTTGAAATATTTTGAAATACTTCGACAATGCTTAAAATATTTTTAAATCATTTAGGAGTCTGTAGAAATTCCACGACATCTTTTAAAACCACTTGAAACATTTACACATTTTTTCAATATTCCGTGAAATACTTTGAATTTCATTGAAAACTTTTAAAAATTCGTTAGTCTCTTTCAATTCCTTGAAGTCTTTTAAAATTAGTTAAAATCCATAAAAATCTTTTGAAACCCCAAAAAATCCTATAAAACAATTTCAAATATCTACTTTGAAAATCTTCAACATTTTTTTAATCCGTCATAGCCAATTGGAAAATTTTGAAAACCCGTACATTCTCATAACTTTTGATGAAGTCCCTTGCAATTATTTAAAATGCCTTATACTTTTCTTTAAATGTTGAAATTCCCTGAAATATTTGTTCCCAATGGAATCATTAAAAATATTTTTTAATCCTCAGAAATCCTTAGAAATTTCTCAAAATGTTAAGAAATTACTAATAATAGTGTGAAACACTTAGAAATCTTTCAAAATAACTTGAAATCTTGTGAAATCCCTTGAAATATCTTGAAATACTTGCACAATGCTTAGAATCTTTTTAAATAGTCTGGATGTCTTGAGATTTCTTAACCTCTTTTCAACCACTTTAAACATTCCGACTTGTTTTTTTTTAATATTCTGTGAAATATTTTGAAACCCATTAAAAATTTTAAAGAGTTAGTTAAAGTCACTCTCAATTCCTTGAAGTCTTTTAAAATCAGTTGAAACCCATGGCAATCTTCTAAAACCCCATAAAATCCTTGAAAATAGTTTCAAATATCTACTTTGAAAATCTTCAAAACTTTTTTTTAATCCGTAATAACCAATTAGAAAATTTTGAAATTCCTTAAATTTCCATGAATTTTAATCAAACCTTTCGATCATTTTAAATGCCTCAAAATTTTTTTCAACTGTTGAAATTACTTGAAACCTTAGTAACTTAGACCCATTCAAATCTTTAAAAATATTTTTTTAATCCCTAGAAATCCTTTGAAATTCGTTAAAATATTGAGGAATCACTTGTAATCCTGTGAAAACTCGAGACATTTAAAAATAATTTGAAACCTTGTGAAATTCTTTTAAATATTCTGAAATATTGCAAAAATAAGTAAAATATTTTTAAATAGTTTGGGGGTCTTCAATTTTTTTTTGAAATTTTTTAAAACTACTTTAAACTGCCATAAATTCGTTAAAAGCTCTCTAAATCCCTTGAAGTTTTCTAAAATTAGTTAAAATCCATAAAAATCCTCTGAAACCCTGTACCAACTTTTTTAAATCCGTCATAATCAATTGAAGAATTTTGAAAGCCCGTACATTACCATAAATTTGGTTGAAGTCCCTTGAAATTCTTTTAAATCCATCATAATTTTTTTAACATGTCCCAATGAAATCTTTTAAAATATTTTGTTTTTTTACTTTTTCGAAATCTTCAAAAATAACTTGAAATCTTGTGAAAGAGCTTGAAATATTTTTAAATACTTCGACAATGCTTAAAATCTTTTTTAATAGTTTGGGTGTCTAGAAATTGCATGCAATTTTTCGAAACCACTTTAACCTTCCATTATTTACGTGATTTTAAACATCCGCTTATTTTTTTTTTAACATTCCGCGAAATATTTTGAAACCCACTTTAAATTTTTACAAAATCGCTAAAATTCCTCTGAATTCCTTGAAGTCTTCCAAAATTAAATTCATCAAAATCCTCTAAAATTCTTTGAAATCCTTTGATATGTTATGAAATCTCAAAAGATTCTTGGAAATCTTTTGAAATATTCGCGAATCACTTGAAATCTATATAAAATCTGTGAAATCTCCTGAAATATTTTTAAATACTTTTGACATTCTTAAAAATATTTAAAAATACATTGCAGTTCCCTAAAATGCTTCGATTTTATGATATGCCCTGAAATATGTTGAAACTCATTAAAAACGTTTTAAAATCTATGAAAATTCCTTAAAATCTGAAATTGATTATAACTCGTAGATTTGGAAATTTTTTACAATTCTTTACTATCTAGAAATTATTTGAAATGTTTTTAAATCCCATAACACTCTTTTCAATTCCTTAAATTCGTCCAAAATCATTAGAAAATCTGTAAAATTCTTTTAAATATATTGAAATATCCTAATATCACTTGAAATCATTAAAAATCCCTGGAAAAATTTCGAAATATTACAGAATCTTTTTAAATTGTTTAACTTTATAAAACTAAAAGATATTTTCTGAAATCTTAAAAATTCGAATATCTAATATTTTGCCATTAATTGTTAAAATAAGAACAACTTTCCTGAATTTTCAAATAAAGAAAGAAAGAAAAATATATTACCGATTTCAAGATTATTTTTTTAATTTTTTTCGGAAGCCGATCTACAAATCTTTTTCTCTCAGCTCAAAAGATTCGATTAATTTTAGCATTTTCACATTGGCCTATCGGTAAAGATTTATGAAATTCTTTTAAATCATTTTAATATCGTATCTTCCCTTTTAAATCTCATGAATTCTCACTGACTTCATTTTGAATATTTTATTTTATTTAAAAATACCTTGCAATCTTTAAAATCTCGCAAAATATTTTAAATCCTATGTAATCTTGACGAATAGTTGAATTCTTTTGAAAACCTACCAAGTTTTCGAAATCCCATCAATTTTTTTGAAATTTTTGAAATCTCGACATTTGGTGTACATCCAAAAATCTCGAGCGATTAATTCATCGAATAAAACTTACTTTAGTGTCCTCGCTTTGATGAAATCTTTCGATACACTGGCAAGAGTTTGAAGAAGTTGCCAAGCTCGATTGATGACAATCGGATTAGGATCACGAAATCGGTCAACCAATGGATGCCACGTTAAGTGTACAATCGGCAGCAGCTGACTCTCCCATTCGGACAATATTACAAATCCTTCATTCAAAGTTGTCATCGCCAAAGTCGAGACAGCAAAGTCCTTACTAGGAAGAAAATGCAAGCAACGCTTCATTACTTTTTCCATCATTTGCACATACAGAGGAACTTCTGGTTCTTTATCTTCTGTAAGATGTAAAAGTATAAAGTGAAATTCTTTAAGAAATAAAAAATGCAGAATCAAATTGAAATACCTTCAGCATAATCAAATTCAAAATCCTTCATTCCTTCCTCAACTTCTTCTTCACATATCGGGTTATTATCCTGATCACTAGAATCCTCAAAGTTAGCGGCAATTTGTTTTGTCTCGTGATATTCTAACACCTCGCGTATGACTTTCTCCACAGGATAAACTTTTTCATCAATTTGTGTTTCTTCTTCCTTCTCTCTTTGTTTTTTCAATTCCGTTTTCAAAGTCAGTCTCTTCACACACTTAGCGAAAGTATAAAAGACTCTTAAAAACGAATAAGCACCGTCCTTTTGCGTTTTTTCACCAGATTGTAAAAGTACGTCGTTCACAATTTCTTTCAAACAGGGCAAAAAATCCATTGTGCTGTGTTCCATCACAATTCCAAGGACATCAAGCACTCCTGGGTTTCTCCTCACTCTACGTAATTTTAACGTCACGTGATAAGAAATGTAATCAACGTTAGTTTTGAGAAGATCTGGTATCGAATCGCATTGCGATTTCGTTATTTTTTCAAGTGCTTCCAGGCCCACTCTACGCAGCAAACTGTGTCCGCTTCCTGAAATTAACAGAAATTTACATCTTGAAAAGGAAAATGGAAAAACTTTAAAAAAGGATCTTAATTGAAAGGAAGAATACCTGCTCTTTCCAGCACTAAATAAAGAGTCTTTAAAAGAAAATGATCATAATCCTTTTTTATAACTTCAGCAATATTTCCCAATCCTTCCACTAGAAGACAAGATTGTATCAAATTGCTTTGCGCATTTCGCAAATTCGTATCTTCTGAAACTTCTACAGGCAAGTACCAAAAATCTTGCTCTATGTACTGATCAATTATTTGTCTATAGAGTGACAGTTTTTCGGGATTGGTGAGTGGTGCTAAAATATTCAAAGATTTAAAGAAGGCATCTTTATAACAACGAGCAGGGTGTCTATTCAAATTCCTTGATAGATCCAGGTTTTTTCAAGGTATCTCAATATTTTTCCTGGTACAATTTTTCATAGTACCGAGCCATACAAATATTTCGCGCTTTTAAAAAAAATCGTCTCGGAATATGTATCAAGTTTCGCGAGTTTATTATAACTACTGTTTTTTTATTCAGTTTCTACGAATTCAATTAAAATTCTTAATTAAGAAAGCTTTGAAAAATCATATTACAAGATATCCTTAAATATATTAACACCGACGATTAGTTAAATACGTAAATAATACTGAAATTATAATTAATCCTTTCTTGAATTTGTCTCTAAAGTCCATGAATTTGAATAATAATTCAAACTAAAATTAATTGTATCTCCTTATACTTAAAATTTAGAGCAAATTCAATTAATTTATGAATTTTCTACGCACTAGTTGATTTTTTAACTAAAAAATAAACATTTTCAACTAAGTAGTTGAATTTTGAACTAAAAAAGATCAATTTTCCACCAAACTGATGAATTTTTAACTAAAATGATTAATCTTCAACTGGAATAGTTAAATTTTAAACGAAAAATGTGATCTTTCAAATAAAATGATGAATCTTTGACTGGAATTGATAAATTTTCAACCAGAAGATTAATTTGTACCAAAAAGATGTTTTTTTAACAAAAAATAGAAATTCTCAACCAAATGGTTGAATTTTCAACTAAAGGCGCTAAATTTTCAATCAAAACTTAAATTTTCAGCCTAAAAAATGAAATTTCCACAAAAAAAAAAGCAATTTGCAACGAAAATGAGGAATTTTTTACTAAAATTATTGAATCTTCAACTGGAATGGATTATTTTAAACCAAAAGGTTTAAAACAAAACTAAAAAAGATCAATCTTTAACCAAACTGATGGATTTTCAAATAAAATGAAGCTTTAACTGGGATAGTTGAATGTCTACCAAATAAGATGATTTTCTACATAATACGTGAATTCTCAACTAAAAGAAAATAAATGGTCAACCAAAAATTGAATTGTTAAATTTTCTTTAAAAAAAATAAATTTCCAATGAAAAAGATTAATTTTTAACTAAAATTATAGAACACTCAATTGAAATAGTAACATTTTCGGATTAAAAAAAAATGTTTAACCAAAAGAAAAAACTAACTTTCAAACAAATATTTACGCTTTTAAACGATGTGATGAATTTTCAAGTACAAAAAAGTGAATCTTTAAATGGAATAGTCGAATTTTAAAATAAATGATGAAGTTTTAACTAAAATGATGATTTATTGACAAGAATAATTGAATTTTCAACCAAAAAGATCAATTTTCAACTAACATAATAAGAATAATTTCTAACCAAAAAGATGAATTTTCAACTTGAAAAGATAATTATCGGCTAAAAATTCAAATAATCAATTGGAATAGGTACATTTTCTGCTGAAAAAATTGGAACCGAAAACAAAAAATTATTTTTAACCGGAATACTTAAATTCACAGGAAAAATTAATTTTCAGCCAAATAATAATTAACCAAATAATTTAACTTTCTGGCAAATTATTAAATTTTAATTACAAAAAATATGAATTTTTAACTTAAAATGTACTAGTTGATAGTTTATCCAAAAAGTTTTAAATTTTTAATTAAAATAATTTCATTTGACAAAATTTTCAACAAAATAGCTCGTTTTTCAACCAGATATAAATTAAAAATTAAAATGACGTATCTTCAACCAAAAAAATTTAAAAAAAGAGTTCAGCTTTCAACCAAGTAATCAAATCCTTAACAAAAAGAACAATTGTGAACAAAAACTGTAGTAGTTATATTTCAACCAAAAAGATTACAATTTTTAATTTTTAAAAAGTTGAATCAAACCAAAAAGGACGAATTTTCAACTGACAAAGATTTTTAAGTCAAGAGAGAAGAATTTGCAAACTCAGTCAATAAAATTAATTTTTTTACCAAAAAGAACGAATTTATAACAAATTATATAAATTTTTAACTAGAAACGATCGATGTTCAATCGAAACTAGAGTAGTTTAATTTTCAGTTAAAAAACTAATATCAGGGAAACAAATTTTCAACGAAACAGTTCAATACAGTAATATAAAGCTACTTTTACAAATAAAGAACCATCGTTATTCAATTTTATATTGCAATTTAAACAAAAAATTAATCACGCAGGCGAAACAATTCCCCGACTTAAAAAAAATCCGTGACATTTCCAGGTATATAAAAATTCCCTGAAAATTCCAGGTTTTTCAGGTAAGGTAGACACCCTGAAGAACAAATAAATTTATGAGCGGTTAAAATTCCATTTTTATACCTTTTACTATCCAATTAAGAATTAATATTAATTCTTTCCTATACTGTGGCATATCAAACATCAATTTCAAAAGCGTATCCACCAAGATTTCAAAATCTCCAAGTTCACCCAAAAGACTGCAAATTACCTCGAGTTTATTTTCAGCAAAAGAGCTATTGATAAACTTAAACTGTCTCCAGGAGCGAGAATTAGAATTAAGAACCACATCCATACCTGATGAAAATATTTTACATTATATTTCATGTATTTGAATTTAAAAAAAATATATATTTTTACTAACTTTTGATAGAAACATCTTCCAGGATTGAAATCCTGCTACATTCGAGTTCAGTGACGTAAACGAGAGCAAGAATTAGTCTTTGTAAGTGAACAGCAGACAGCATAACTTGAGGTAATCTTTGCTTTCCTAGTAGTCTTAAATATGCAGCCAATTGATTCAAGTAGGAAAGCTGCATGGAATCATCTGCAAATAAATCAATTAAAGAATTGAGGAAAAGAGATGACTTGATCCTAAAAATTTAGGAGTAAAACCGAACCAGCTGTTCTCATAATTCTAGGAAGAGTTGTCAGCAATCTGTAAAAGTTGTCTTCAAATAATTCTAGCAGAGATCTCATTCCACTCTCTACTGCAAATTTTGTGCTAACAGAGTTTAAACCGCTTTTTGCTACACTTGCAACTTCCGGAGATTCATCTTCAGATAGAGTGATAAGAATTTCCATCAGCTTTGAAAAGGACGGCTTCATATTTCTATAAAACATAATATTATTCTTCATTCTCCGGTATTGATAAAATTACTCAAAAAAAAGGAGCGGAGTTTAGTTAAAAGTTACCTTGGACACTTGGTGAGTAATAAACTAATTCCCGTCGCCAACTCTTTTCTCACTCTAGAGTGAGCATGAGACGCTAAAGAATCCAATTCACTCATAAAGATGTTGAGTTTTTCACTCGCAAATTGTAACCACTCTGGAGTTCTTTTGGCAGACTCTATAAATTTTTGCATTTCAGTAGGACTTTGAAATTTCAAGAAGTTTTTAAACTGATTGGTAGTAGTGATTTCGGTCTTTTTGCAAAGAGAATCCAAAAGTGGTTCGTTTTCTGATTCAAGCGAGTCTTCCATAATAAGAGCAATTATTCTGCTCCACGCTTGTATTGCTATCTGAAAAGTAATACATCAAGTTATTAAGGAAGCACAAACGGATTTAGAAAACTTTACGGCGAGGGTGATTGTGAATTTTCTTCAAGGCATTAATGTGAAAGCGGTGGGGGGGGGGG